>NC_090265.1:1259217713-1259412713 GCF_040414725.1 Anabrus simplex
GACCAATTAGACCAATTCAAACGACTGAGCGAGCTGGCCATGGAGTTTGGGTCGCATAGCTGTGAGCTTCAATTCGGGAGATGGTGGCTTTGAATCTCACCAATGCAGCCCTGGTTTCCCATTTTCACACCAGGCAGATACTGGGGCTGTACCTTAATTAAGGCCACGGCTGCTACCTTCCCAGTCCTAGCCCTTTACCAGCAATGCCGTACGCACGAACAACTTGTTTTCCAAACCTGATAACATCTACCTATTAGACGACCAACGAACGTCTTTGTCACTATTGATCTAGTGTCCATATGTCGTACACTTTCCTCCGTGAATGGCCAGAGATTTCTAAACTCTCAGTGCATGCTCTTGGTATTGAACATCGAGGCCAATGGTCATCATCTCATCAAACTTCAATCGGTCGGTCACGTCACCCTCATACCTAGTAAACGTCCAGTGGCCTGTCCACAAATAACGTTTTATCGTTAGTCTTCCATTATCATGCCAGATCGGTCGTGCGAAACTTAACCTGTGGACAGCAAATGTGACGTGTTGCTTCACCTTAATATGGTTTGGTGAGCGCGCTTCAGAGCGAGTGATGTTCAACGTTCGTGCAAGACGGAAGACTAGTCGCCGCGAGCAGACGCTCATTTGTCTTGTCTGTCATATCGCGCTCATAAGTCAGTACTGCATCCGCTGTAGGTGCTAGCGAATGAGTAGTTCCGCACTTTCACTGCTTTCATTATACAGACGTGCGAGCTGAGCGGCTCATAAGCTCGTGAAACAAAACTCTCATGATCACTGCATGACATATTTGCTCGCGAGCAGGTTCAGAAATCAGTTTGGGTGTTATTTCCATTCAAAGATGTCTGCTGAAGAAGAACTTGCTGTGGTGAAAGCAAGTAGCGCAGTTATAGACGGGGAAAGTGGAGGCAGCCAGTGTTGGGGAACTAAATACTGGCTGACAGCAACTGTCCGTATACTTACCCGGTCTATAGGGGTGCTTAACACTTCAGCGCCGTCTTTCATGTGGCAAGCAGTGTTTTACTGGCTCGTGAAGCGTACAGCAGCCGTCATGTGACCTGTTGGAGGCCAGTTCTTTCCTGTCTAGACTCGCACTTGGCGCCAAAGGACAGTGATTTTCCATCAGACAGTCGCTCGTTGTCGAAGGTTTTCTGCTCTACCAACATGAGTTCCAGTGCAAAGATCCAGTCCCTTGTTACTGCCAAACGGCTGAACAACATGGCGCCACAGTGGCCTTCGTCATAGTACATGTTGACCTCACCAGTCCCTTAAGATCTCCATCCCGGTACCGTCCCATCTTCCACCATTTTCTCCATTAATACCTTCTTCCTTGAAATATGGCCAAAGTTTCTCAAGAATGCTCGATTGATCTTCTCCATGGGCCTCTCCTTGACTCCGATCTCCTCAAGAAATGAAGCGTTAGTTCGGTGTTCCGTCCAACATATGCGTAGGACTCGGCGGTAGACCCACATTTCCAGCGCTTTTATCTTCTTTCAGTATATAGTGTACCTTTAAAAGGCATCAGTACATGAACCAGTTACCATTGTTCATAAATATGACTTAGAATGGAGCACCATCGGTGAGCCTCGAACTCAGCCCGGTTGTCGAAGCCTCACCCTCCCCTACTAGAATAATTCGCTAGCCGAGTCGGTATCGCATTTTCGGGTCTGTAGACCGTCCGATGGGGCGGTAAGTTCTTTAGTAATAGTCTTTATAGTAGGGGGAAAAGTTAATTATGAGAGGAATACTATTTCATTACTAATGATAAGAGAGACAATATCTTGTATAAGAAATTTTACTTATACTAGTGAAACACATATTATTTACATGGATGTGCCATACAAACACCTTACATACAGTAATTTGGGTGATCATGACGTTTAAATGTTCGGTAGTCTTTTTCTACACTTCATTATACGTTCGAATATTCAAACTTAAGAAGGCGTTCCCTCTTGGATTATTTACACTATCTCAGATTTAGAGGGGCGCTTCCTCTCGAATTATTTCACTCTACACTTACATTAAATCGCACACATATTTAATCAGTATGGGCACACCCCGCTGTAAATCTGTTTACCTGCCGAGAATTAATATATTCAAATTGTATCCAATTATGATATAAGTCTGCTAGAATCGGATGAACTGAAATAGGCAATTTACACTCCCAATCCTTTGAAAGTCACGTTACAACACTTCCGTAAGTTAAACGTTGCCAAATATGCAGTATAATAAACACGCTCATTTCATTAGGATTTTATCAATACATATATCAGGACATTATTTACACAACGTTGCTACCTATGGACAAGCACTTAGCGACTTCAATACCAGACATCATAAACAAAGTATCACATAGCACTACCTGCAATAAATGGACAAGAATATATACATTTCACACACACACAATGAATCACAGATGGTACAAGCCACCCGTTGTGGGTAACAGTGAACATAAACTTTCACTGTCTCCTGGAACGAGCCCAAGATCTTCTGAGACGGGGTATATCTAACCTGGAATTCCCTGCACGCTGTAAATAATTAAGAAAAGAAACTGGGGGGATCCTTCCTTTAATGCTCATTTGGGATCTCTGCGACGTTGGCTCTATTTAAATTAACACACGTAATCTCTGAGCCGAAAGTAAAGAAACTCGCCACTTGTATCTGTTCTATTTCACTGAAGAAAACGCCTTCACTCCCCCGTTTAAAGGGGCTCATAAAACTCCAGCTGTTAGCTTCCCGTGACACACTTCCAAAGAGCGGTCCACTAAGCCTTCTCGGACAATGGTTTCACGGCAAATAATCTATCTCACTTCTTTTCTCTCGGGCCACAATGGCATCACCACAAATCTCGGCTTTATATTCAGCCGTAATCGGCACATTCATATCGCGATATGCACCTCGCGTATCTTAATGACAGATTCCAAGGGAACTTCACATTTTCATTTCACACTATATATTATGGCTACAGCCTGTCCAACCATCTCGTTTCTCCTCTCGGTACATTGACCACGATGCAAATTTAATGATGATCTCCCGCCACAAGGGTTCAAATTTACCTCACGCACCCGCGAACTAAATAATTAACGATGTAAGATACCCACTGTCTCGATGCCTTGTTCCAGGTGCCTTAGTTACTAATTAGGATGGATCTCTACCAGGTGAAGCGCACCAAAAAAAATGTACTGAAAAATCTTGATGACTCGTATATGCTATGGAAAGATGATAACTGGAGTCATTTTTACAGAATATTTAAGCCCTCTCTACTTGACAGCGCTTCACACTTAATTAAGCTAAGGTCCTTATAATTACGTCATGCATTACTAACCCTTATATACAAAAAATGGAAGTAAAATATGGTTATTCCCAAACCATGACGACTGTATTTAATAAAAACCAAAAAGAAATGAGATTATTATTATCCATCTGAAGTAGGATATTGGCGATCTGCATTGTATCTGCATGCAACTTTACCTTTAAAATTTACAATAGGAAAACGACTTTCAAAGCTACTTAATATTTTGGAAGTGTACTCAGCCTTTCTGGATACCGCGAACACAGCTTTACAGGGAGGCAACCATGGTTTACTCAGCTTCCATCACGTCATCAGCGATGCGAAGACCTGTGATGACTTCCTGGCAGGTCACGCTCATGACAGCGACGTTCCAGACGTCCTCTGCTACCAGGCGAAATTCCGGCAAACAGCTAGATGTCTCGTTCTCTCCGGTACACAGGCAAAACTCTGGCATTCAGCTGGATGTCGACGTTCTCATAGACATGTAAATGAGCGGAAGTTATCTCATGTGAATGCGTTAGTTTATTACACATCACAATTTAAATATATGGTTGGATATACTCATTAGCACGAGCATTCCAACACAATGTCGGTAATGTCCCAGAAGCCCGACATTAATCCTTTCTCATTTATCTATTCTTCTTGTAGGTAGCTATTATAGGCCCAGAAATTTCACTAGTTTCCCTAGAAACGACAGTGGTTAGGCCACTAATGTATTAGCATTCTCGTATTTCATGATACTAATTCAGGCCTGTTCTATTGCACTTAGCCGTAAGTCGAGCTCTCAACTGCACTACGGATTACTTTAACGTGGAACTGTCCTCAATTGGGTCGACAATGAGCCGTTCACTGACTTTCTTGGTAATTCACATTTATATCGAGCACGCTCGCTCCACACACTTCGCTAAGTACGTCCCTATATATGTTAACTGAGCCGTATTAGCTTAGATACATAGGAGCCTCAATGTACGACCTCTTCTACACACGGACATCGGTTATTGCGGTTTCGCACCGTTCCTATTTTATTAATTAGCGGCACACTGTACACGCTAACATCTCACTCAGATGGTGATTATTTCCACATATATTCACAGACTTTAATAAATCACTGCGTTTCACTGCTCACTTTATAAAAATTATTTCTCCACAGACGACTCTCACGCACTAATCACGACGAACCACTACCGAACTGGCGTTGTACTGAAATGAACTGGGTAGTGTCTGCCTCTCAGCTCTTGAATATAAAGGCGAGCTACGCGAGAGATTCGGACGCTGAGGGTGGGGGAAAAATGCAATTTCCTCTCAGAATTCGGTCCGGTAATATGCAACGTAGAGTAACGAACAGGGTATCAAAATGTAGCTCCTGTATTCCCATTTCCACTGAGTGACTGTTTTTGAAATAGCTTCGTAGATTCTCAAGCAATCTCAAAAGCGTCCTTTTGTCTCTGGCGGTGAATGATGACGAGCGTTGGGGATTCCTTGTGTTCGCTGGCACGGTTAGGGTCCAACATCTGTTAGTCATTAGGACGCACCCTTGTTTACAGCGTAGTTACCGCTCTGTCAGTTAAGTAGAGCACTTCTCGGTCTCATAATTATGCGTAAAATTCCCTGATTCAAATGAATGTTTGCGCTTAATTATCCATTGAGTATTTTGCGATTTATAAAAATTAACAGAAAGAAAACAGCTGAATGCGATAAGTTGGCAGTGGTGAATGAGCGGGGAAAACAGGGTATAATGTTAGTTTTCACGTTGGATATACCCTCCGGGCTCAGCTAGTGACCTAGATTCTCTGTCACGTGATAACGCGTCTATTTTCGTCTCGCTCGCGGTTGGAGTGAGAAAACTTCGAGTACAAGCGCTCTTGCACCGCCTTGCTGCTAATTACCAGCAACTAGAGCTGGATCGCGCGACTCGGGATACTGCAAATCGAGTCCTGGAGCGGGTGGAAAAATTCTAACTTGGGCAGTTTTTATCGTAGAATGACGCGGAAAACGGCATATTTCATCTCCTGGATATCATGACATACCATAGGTGACGTTGTGAACGGTCACAATAGAAAGCTGTAAATTTATTTCTTAAGCAAAGAATCTCCGTATTTTTAGTTAATGTTATTTTATCATTTTGTCTCCTTGATTTCAAATAAACTTTTTCAACCATTAAAAGTGCACATATACCCTTCTGTAAACACGCCAGCCCCTTGTTTTCGGGTACTTAAGACTATTATTGTATGTATTAATTTTCCAAAAAATTCTTTAAGACGATCAACGTGTCACTGTGTACAAATTTTAAATATATAGAATGTTGTGTTTTTACAGACCTTAAGCATTATTCATCAGAATTAATAAAATACTAAAAAATATGCACTCTTAATAGACTTACCTCCAAATATTTTTGCTGCACTGTAACTTGTCTTTCAGAACTTTAAGCAAACTAGCAGTAGGGTTACCATATTACCCGTTTTTGTCGTGGATCACCCGTTTTATCACACCCTTCTCCCAACTCCCGTTCAGTTTTGCCAGATCCCCCTGGCTTTTTTTCGTCTACCATCAAATTATTTTATAGTTTTTATAATTTTATTTTATTTTTATCTCTGCCAGTTAATGCATGGGAATTTTGTTCTTATATTGTATTTATATAGGTTTGATCATACTGAGCAGCCTACGTGGTTCATGTGGCAGCGCGTCGGCCTCTCATCGCTGGGTTCCGTGGCTCAAATCCCGGTCACTCCATGTGAGTTATGTGCTGGACAAAGCGGAGGCGGGACAGATTTTTCTCCGGGTACTCCGATTTTCCCTGTCATCTTTCATTCCAATAACACTCTCCACTATCATTCCATTTCATCTATCAGTCATTAATCATTGCCCCAGAGGAGTGCGACAGACTTCGGCAGCCGGCACAATTCTTATCCTCACCGCAAGCCGGACAGCTTGGGATCTCAACGTTGTGTCAAAAAATGAAGTATTTGGGAGTAATGCTGAACTGCAAAGTGGACTGGTGCCCGCAAATGCAATACCTGGACATTAAAATAATGCTAATCCGGAACAACTTAGTCAGATGCTCCAAAGCGACTTGGGGCATATCTTATCATCATTTGATGACGATATACAATCGTGCTATTCTACCCGTCATATTGTATACCGCAGAAGTATGTAGCATCTCCGTATCAAAAAGAGCCAAAGTGAAACTGGAACAAATACAAAGATATTTTCTGATATATGCAACAAAGGCATACGGAACAGTCTCCAACAATGCTTTGCAAGCTATAGCCTGCACAATGCCCATAGATTCAACCATACTTTTATATAACGACATCAAAGCCATCTCCAGAGGTCAAACCACAAACGCAGTAGTTCCTTCACTGAGAAACTGAAACCCATACACGATCAAGAAGAAACCATCCTAGAGAGAATCATATAAGCATAAATACTTCAGGAGCTGTAGATAAAGCAGACGTCCTTATCTTCACAGACGGGTCGAAAACGCAACCATGTCGGAGCAGGAATGGTAGTCTAGAAAAACTCGAAGGAAATATTCATTGGAATAAAAATGTTAGATATTAATTGCTTGGTATTCCAAGCCCAATTATTTGGCATCATTATGGCTGTGGAATGGATAGAACTACATAAAACTGTACTTGAACTTATGCTATTCATGTTGAATCAAAAGCTGCAAATTTTTCCTTAGCTAATAAGAAAAATACCCAACCTCTCGCCACTCAAATCAGACACAAACTTATCACCCCCAACAAGACGTACGAGATTACTCTTCACTCGATTAAAGAAGAAACAGGACTTCGGGGGAACGAGAGAGCTGACTCTCTTGTCAAGATTGTTGCCAGCTATAAATCTACAGTAGACTACAAATCACCACCTCCAATGCATGCCAGACAAGTATTAACTGAATACTATACAACAATATTTGGAACTCCATATATACCAGCTCCGAAGATTCCTTCCATAGAAAATTATTCACTGCTAGTATACCACACAGACTGTCCTCATCTCTCTGGACCAACTTCATAACCACCCAGTTTATTACAAATCTTGGTCGCTTTAAATCCTATCTCCATAAAATGAACATAATGGATTCACCACTCTGCAGCTGCCCGGAAAAACCTCCACAGACTGCTCGACACCAGTCTGTTGACTGAATGCACCACGTACTCAAGAGAACGACCAGCTGTGCTACGAACAACTCCCCTGCCAACGATTGTGAAATACCACTGGAACACTGCGCAAGTAACAGAATTTCTCAAGAAAGTCTTCCATTCACTTCAATAATTTATCTACATGTTGTTATCATAACTGTAAATATCTCGTGATATACCTGAAGTGAAACACGGGTTGTAAATATATTAGCTGAATGGAAAACAGGTTGTAGGTTTTCAGATTTGAGCATATTGAATAATCATCATCATCATTATCTGTTTACCCTCCAGGTTCGGTTTTTTCCCTCGGACTTAGCGAGGGATCCCACCTCTACCGCCTCAAGGGCGGTGTCCTGGAGCTTCAGACTCTTGGTCGGGGGATACAACTGGGGAGTATGACCTGTACCTCGCCCAGGCGGCCTCACCTGCTATGCTGAACAGGGGCCTTGTGGAGGGATGGGAAGATTGGAAGGGATAGGCAAGGAAGAGGGAAGGAAGCGGCCGTGGCCTTAAGTTAGGTACCACCGAGCTCGATAGCTGCAGTCGCTTAAATGCGGTCAGTATCCAGTATTCGGGAGATAGTGGGTTCGAGCCCCACTGTCGGCAGCCCTGAAGATGGTTTTCCGTGGTTTCCCATTTTCACACCAGGCAAATGCTGGGGCTGTACCTTAATTACGGCCACGGCTGCTTCCTTCCCACTCCTAGCCCTTTCCTCTCTCATCGTCGCCATAAGACCTATCTGTGTCGGTGCGACGTAAAGCAACTAGCAAAAAAAAAAAAAAAAAAAAAAGTTAGGTACCATCCCGGCATTCGCCTGGAGGAGAAGTGGGAAACCACGGAAAACCACTTCCAGGATGGCTGAGGTGGGAATCGAACCCACCTCTACTCAGTTGACCTCCCGAGGCTGAGTGGACCCTGTTCCAGCCCTCGTACCACTTTTCAAATTTCGTGGCAGAGCCGGGAATCGAACCCGGGCCTCCGGGGGTGGCAGCTAATCACGCTAACCACTACACCACAGAGGCGGACATATTGAATAATAATAATAATAATAATAATAATAATAATAATAATAATAATAATAATAATAATAATAATAATAATAATAATAATAAATCTTTACGTCCTACTAACTACCTTTTCGGTTTGCGGAGACCGAGGTGCCGAAATTATGTCCCGTAGGAGTTCTTTTACGTGCCAGTAAATCTACCGACACCATCGGACTGACCAAGGATCGAACCTGCTATGCTGGGGTCAGAAGGCCAGCGTCTCAACCGTCTGTGAGCCACTCAGCCAGGCTTGAGCGTATTTGCTATCGTGTCTGCCCTCTAGCGAGTTCTTGCTAAAATCAGTTTAAAGCTGATAACACTGAAGGCGCCATTGAGTTGTTCTTAATATCTAACATGAAACTTTTTGCACATGTTTATGGCAGGAGGACATCTGAACATTAGCGATACAAAATGTGTGACACAACGTTACCTAGCAACCGTTGGGCTCCATAGCTAGATGGTTAGCGTGCTGGCCTTTGGTCACAGGGGTCCCGGGTTCTATTCCCGGCAGGGTCAGAAATTTTCACCATAATTGATTAATTTCGCTGGCAGGGGACTGGGTGTATATGTCGTCTTCAACATCATTTCATCCTCATCACGGCGCGCAGGTCGCCTACGGGAGTCAAATCAAAAGACCCGCATCTGCCGAGCCGAACCTGTCCTCGGACACTCCCGTAACCAAAAGCCATACGCCATTTCATTTTTTTTTTTTACCTTGCAACCGTGCAGGATGTATTGATGGGTGGCCATGACTGAGAGACATATTATCGAAGAGGGGCTTGGAGTACAGATGGTCGGCGTGATATTGCAGGCCACTGTGATGTGAAGTATTTGTTGATTGTGTTGAATTGTTAAGAGTGGTATAGTACTACAGTACAGTACAACTTTGCCATACCTGCACATAACGCAGCTATAGATACAATATTGTCTCTTCTAAATTTTCAGTGAACGGACGAGCTAAAGGAGCTCGCTGTTAAAAACGTTAAATTGTTGTTAAGTGTACTGAACATGAAAAATGTAACTTATGTACAGTACTATGTCAGCATTGTCTCCAAAACAGATTTTCTAGAAATAAAATCCAAGCCAGTGAAAAATATGTGAAATAAACCAATGGATATGATTTCCCCCTGTTTATAAACTTTACAGTACTGTATGGTAACCCCCAGGTATTTTATTTTCAAATATAGCAACCTTACCGCTGAGTAGCTGTGGCCTTTCTAAGAATTCAATACGTCGAGTGACTGTCATCACTGTTATTCCATTTCGAATGCCATTTCCGGCGAATATGGGGCTCGGGAGTACGTTAGACCGACTTTGCAAGTAGTGCTATCTTCACACTCGTGTTATAAATTTGAGAGGCTAGCAGAATGTCATTTTCTCTCCACTTTCTTCCGAGAACTAGTGGCGTTGCACAGCGCTATAGCGCGGGCACTGTACAGTACAATCAGAAGTTTACAGTGCTAGGGAGAAAAATATTTCTGGCATGTGTCTTGCTGGTTAACAAGTGTAAAGAGTGGACCGTGAGCCAACCAATGGTAATGCTGAAAACAAAAACACTGTTAAAGCTCACAGAGCTATTGAATGAAGGAGTCAGTGGGTTCTGAGACCTCTGCATACGTTTATAAAACTGCGTTCTTGTACTTCGATTTTCTTTCTGTCCCGAGCGATCAAGAACTGCCTAGAGAATCAGTAAACAACAACATTGGTGTTTTTCGTGATGAATGAGTGAAAGACTTGAGTAGTGTAGATGTGTGTTAGGCATCATTCCTACCCTACAATGCAAAAATGACGATAAACGTTACGTGTATATGGTCTTGATACTTGTCTTTCAAAACAAGAGGTGTATCCTCTATTGAAAAATGGAGAACGCAATCAGGAAAAAGCTACCTAAGAAAATTCTAAAGTCTAAAATGAAGTGAGAAATTGGCGTCAGTAAGTGGGAGGATGGCGTCTCATCGGGCGATGTGCCGACGTATTGTCCGTGAAGGCCTACAACACTTCGAACAACGGTGACGAAGGCATGAGTTCGATAAAAGATATTGTAGAAAAGAACAAAAATCAAGGAAGGAGATTACCACCAGGTTCTGCAATAACAAGGAGTTCTGACGGATCTGATGTCCCAGCAATGAGGTAGAGCTTGTGGTTCTAGAATTGGTGGTCTCTTCACACACAATCTGTAACATTGATACACTAAGAAGACAATCACACTCGCCAGCTAGTGAGTGCTTACCATGATTATGACCTATTACTCCTAGAGATACATGAGACTTGTTCTCATCCAGAAATCTTAACATCCTCCTATTGTAGTAATGTCAGGATAAAAACGGACCGAACACCACTCTGATGTCATCACAAACTTAGTTATCCGTGCAGCTGACTTAGCTGTGAGGAAACGTACGATTAATGGTCTATGAATATGATAAAGCATTGTTTTGCAATTTTAACGTCGAACTAAAACATGAAAGGTTTTCGGCGAAGCGAAGACGGGAATGGGATAGCACTGGAAAGATAGCAGCCGTAGGCTTAATTAAGGCACAGCACCAGCATTTGACTGGTGTGAAAAGAGGAAACAAAGGAGAGCCATATTCAGGACTGCCGACGGTCGAATATTAACCCACCATCTGCCGAAATCAAGCTCACAACCCTTGGGTTCGAACCACGTGGCCATCTCGCTCGGTTTTGAAGTAACTTACCTGAAGTAGCTAAAATGATTGTTGATGCAATCATGAGTGGGAAGGCAGATATTCGCTCTGAAGAGAAGCTGTGCGTTTAAGAGAGTCTAATAGCGATAATTGATAAAAGTTCTTTACCTTATAGACTTGGTCGTTGAGGTTAAGGATAATTTGGTTAGAACTAAGATTTAAGAGACCCAGAAGCAGAGGCTGCCGTAATACTAGACGTAAACAGGATAGAGTGAAGAAGGAGAAGGATATGCAAAAGCACCCTTAATCATTACAGTTGTCAACGATCTAAAACTATAATAAAAGTTCTCTTTTTTCCATTCGGCAACAGGAGAGGTTACTAATTGCCATTTGAGTAGCTGTTATTTCCCAAGGTAGGTGCGGCTTAGCAGTCCACTTGAAAGGACGTAGGTTCAATTTCCTGCCATGAAGTCGAGACATTTAGAAACGATAATGCTACTTCTGAAGGGGAACGTGGCTCTAGGTTTCACTCATACTACTCCAGAGGTGACTACCAGGTTAAATCCTAGGAGTAAAGATGGCCGTACATGCAGCTAATCTCGACGTTCGACAGGTTTTATCCTATGCTCCTCTAGGAGCACAAATGGCTTGTATGGAAAATGTTCTGCTTTTGTAAATTGGACTGGATGGAAGTCCTTTTCAGTGTCGATTACCACGACAATGAGAATGTGAAAGCTTTGCAGTCGGTGGAACGCTGGTCATAAACTGACACGTAAAGAATGAAACAAAATCGTTATTAATCGCAGAGGAATGTTACTTTAATGATGTGGTTTAATGAATCTGAAAATCTAATCAACATGTTGAGATTTTCATTGATGCGATTTGATGAATCTAAAGATGTAATCAACATTTCGAGATTTTCATTGATGCAATTTTATTAATCTGAAAGTATAATCAACATTTCGAGATTTTCATTGATGCGATTTCATGAATCTGAAAGTGCAATCAACATGTCACAATTTTCATTGATGTGATGTCGACTTGATTGTACGGAACATGTTAGCATTTATCCTTAGTTTTAATTATTGTATTTACAATTCTCTTCAACCGGCTGGAAAGGGCTCGGTGATTGTTGATGTTCGTCTTCCTGATGAAATCGGGAAGCAGAAACGAGATTGCCGAAGGCTGAGAAGGAATGGATGTAGAACTAGAATTGATATGTAGAGAGTCCATCTGTCTGAAGACGGCAGAGTATGAAGATGTGGAGACTGCCCTTGTTCTTTAGAGTTTTCAAGTATGTCCTTGTCTCCCCTTTCTGTTGCTCGGTCTTTCCACACTAAGCTGTCATTGTGTTCCTTTACATGTTCTTGTCTCTCTATATAAGACTGTCTTTAATTTTATATACCTAAGGTGAGTCACATAAAAACGACATGTGTACAACTCTACTTTATAAAGGAGAAATTAAAGTACAATTATGAGATTATGTGCGTCTAAAGCCTTGAATTCTACAGTTACTATTTTTCAATATTTTTGAAAGATTACTCTATGAATTGTGGCTCGGCCAGACATAAGCTGCTTCGCGTTTTACTCTACCCGTTTTGTGAAGTTTGATTTACATGCGACAGCTGGTTGTAATGTCTTAGTCATTCGTCATACACTCCATTTTACACGTAGAATGTTCCTTTGGAAGCTCGTTTGGTTATTATCATCAGCTCTCACGTATACACATAAATAGTGGAATTAAAAACATATAACCTGGCAACACTAGGAGTCTGTAATAACTTGTCGGCGGATGACGCTTCTTGTAATAGAATGTCTTATTCAAGAATACCAACAATGTTTATTACACCATTTGAACCGAATTAGAGTCCGGTTGGCTAAACTAGCAACGGATACATAAGAACTCACCATTTGTGAACAGCTCATAGTAAACTGGATTCTCTCTTTTTACTGAGAATGTCGACAGAATTCATCAAATTCTCTCTCTTTTTTTTTTTTTTTTGCTTTACGTCGCACCGTCACAGATAGGTCTTATAGCGACGATGGGACAGGAAAGGGCTAGGAGTGGGAAGGAAGCGGCCGTGGCCTTAATTAAGGTACAGCCCCAGCATGTGCCTGGTGTGAAAATGGGAAAACACGGAAAACCATTTTCAGGGCTGCCGACAGTGGGGTTCGAACCGAATACTGGATACTGGCCGCACTTAAGCGACTGAAGTTATCGAGCTCAAATTCTCTAGCACATACAACTCGAAGGGCCTTGGACTGCCAGAACAACCGTTCATCAACTAGATGGAATTTGCAGATATTGGAGTATACTGCTGTCAGCGTAAGACTTCCTTGATCGGATCCGTTACCGCTCATATCAATACCCCGTTCGAGTCATCAGCCAAGAATTACTATAAAATTCTAATTTCCGGTAAGCCCTTAGTAGTGGCTGAGAACAGTTCTACCTTACAGGTTCACTGATATTATTTGCCAGACCTCCAGGTTCACTAAATGCTACCGTTACAGGAAGCAGAAAGATGAAAGCCAATGCACTGTTTCCATTCATTCGAATACTGAATCTAGTAATCTTGTTGTTTTAATATAAAAATTGTCCGGCTCCGTGGCTAAATGGTTAGCGTGCAGGCCTTTGGTCCCCTGGCACGAGGACTGGGTGTATGTATCGTCTTCTCCATCATTTCATCCTCAACACGGCGCTTAAGTCGCCTACGGGCACCAAATCGAAAGACCTGCATCTGGCAAGCCGAAGTCCTCGGACGAATGCGGCACTAAAAAGCCATACGCTATTTAATTTCAATATATAAAGTAATATTATGTTGGATTAATCCAATTTGATGTGGAAAAGGACTGTCTTGCTGCATAGAGCGTGCGTTTTATTGATTAAAGATGGATACTGACTCGATTTGTTCTGGGTGATTTCCGACAAAAGAGTAGCGTTACAAAAATGTTGCAAAGGTTGAACTGGGAAGAATTGGGAGAAAGAAGACGAGCTGCTCGACTAAGTGGTATGTTCCGAGCTGTCAGCGGAGAGATGTCGTGGAATGACATTAGTAGACGAATCAGTTTGAGTGGCATCTTTAAAAGTAGGAAAGATCACAGTATGAAGATAAAGTTGAAATTCAAGAGGACAAATTGGGGCAAATATGCATTTATAGGAAGGGGAGTTAGGGATTGGAATAACTTATCAAGGGATATGTTCAATAAATTTCCAATTTCTTTGAAATCATTTACGAAAAGGCTAGAAAAACAACAGATAGGGAATCTGCCACTTGGGCGACTGCCCTAAATGCAGATCAGTATTGATTGACTGATTGATTCTTAAACTTCGTAAATACGATCTAGTTGCTCACAGCAGAATTCACCAACCACTGTACGGCTCTTCGTAATAAATTCCAAGTGAATATTTCTGAACTTCCCACGAACGACCTTGACAATTCATTGGTAAGGAATATTTCTTCGTGTGAGATACACTCCTCTTTCTCACCTAACGATTACACAAAATGAGTCATTTTTTCACCGTTTCCAGAACTGGTCACCTGATATCAACTTATCACTGCACCTGCGCTGCGGTTATTTCGTATGGATGTGTTACAGTTCGACCTATTTTACAGTCTGTCGAGCTGATGGACACGTATACTATCTGTGTTTCGGCTGCAATACAGCTTGCCGACAATTTACCGATATTAGCACGCTGTGAGCGGAGTTTCTCTTCAAGGCTGGTACCTCCGTTGATGAGTTGTTTGGAACAATTTGATGCAGCTCTTAATCAAATATGCACCTTCTACCTCACATTCTTCTTCGAAAGTTTACTATTTGCTACAGGGGCTTTAAATTTTGGAGTGCCAGTTAACGATTACAGAACACTTACAAAGTTCCTAATTTTCATCTTTCCTGTCGAACTTCCCTTGGTCAACTCTTGTTCCCTTCCCACCCTGGCGGTATTACACTGACATGCCAAAATTCATAGGACAGGCTTTTATTATCGTGTTGGCCGTCCTCTAGCTCAAGCAAATTCAGCAACACATAGTGGCAGAGATTCCACAACTGGCTGCAAATGGTCACTGAGCAGCTCAACGTAGAAGTTACTGATCAACGACCTGTCCAGGTGGATCAGCGGATCCAGCGCATTCCACGTGAACACACATTACACCATTATGGAGCTACCACCAGCTTGTATGTTTTCCTGTTGATAACTGGGGTAAAGGGTTTCATGGGGATTGCACCATATCGAAATTTTAACATCAGCTCGAAACAACTATAACAGTGACTCATCGGACTAAGCTGCATGTCGGCAGTCCTTCAGGTTCCAATTAGCAACGTCATGTGCCAGGTGAGACGCTGTGCCTGGTGTCGTGGTGTTAAAACAGGCACTCTTCTGCTCCCACATCCCAGTGACGTTAAAGAAAACTGCACCGATCTAATGGATATGCGTCTGGTACCTCGTGCATTGAATGAGGATTTGATTTGAGCCAATTTGAAAATTCTAGCCAGACGCCGCCATAAAGCATCCGTCGGTCCCTGTACTGTTCTCTGTGGGTGATAATGCCTTCCATGAATTATTCCCGATACACACGTGCCACCGTCGATCAAGGAATTTTAAATGTCTGCGCAACTTCGAGAATGGAATGGTCCAACCATTAGGACTTCACTATCATGCCCCATTCGAAAGACGATACTCCAAAGTCGCCTTGGGATGACTAGAACAGACGGCGTTTACACACACTCTCGAGTTATCAGACCAGACCTGATAAAGGTCTTATAGGACAACTTCCAGGACGTCACAGTACAGTGGGGCCACCGACTATTGAATTTAAATTCTGCTATCCCAAAACTTTTGGCATGTCAGTGTATATTTACGAGTCAAAGTATGCCTTTAATTCCCAAGCCCTTACTGGCTATTCCCTTTCCTTTACCGATATCTTCATACTTCCAGGGATCAGACCTTTTGATTTTTATATTATCAGAATTAGAAGAGGAACAAGAACGGAATGATTATCTAGTTGATATTCCCCGCAAAATATTAATCTCGATAAACGCGGTTAATTATTTAATTATTGTACCTCATCCGTAGTGTAAGGTCGTCGCTGTATTTTTTTAAACCATGTGAACTGTATTATGAAGGAGTTAAACATATCACTCGTGTCCTCGTCCCATAGTAGTGCAGCTCTCTTCAAGTACACCTCCAATGAAGAAAAGATGCATGCAACATTTAAATAATATACTAGCCCTCTTCACGTTCTTAAATTCCTGGTTGAATCCGGAGATAGTGGGTTCGAACTCCACTGTCGGCAGCCTTGAAAACTGTTTTCCGTTGTTTCCTATTTTCACACCAGGCAAATGCTGGGGATGTGCCTTAATTAAGGCCATGGCTGCTTCCTTCCCACTCCTAGGCCTATGCCATCGTCACCATGAGACCTGTCTGTGTCGGTGCGACGTAAAGTAAAAAAAAGAAAAATATCCTGGCAGTTCAGTAATCGAGCATTGGACTACACCGATTATAAGAAGTACGCTAATGTTTCTTAATGTAGGTTGTCCGGGTTCTAGGCTGCATGGTTGGCGTAGTGGCCTTCGGTTCAGATGGCACTGGGTTCGATTCCCGACCGACTCTAAGAGTTTAACCGCGTTTGGTTAATTCCTTTGGATGTTTATCTAGGTATATATTTAAAAATGACTAAAAAACCAAACCAAACCCCATAGCACTACAGCTCATGAAGGACCTTGGCCTACCAAGCGACCGCTGCTCAGCGCGAAGGCCTGCAGATTACGAGATGTCGTGTAGTGAGCACGACGAATCTTCTCGGCCGTCATTCTTGTTTTTCTTGACCGGGGCCTCAATCTCACTGTCAGACAGCTCCTCAATTCTAATCACGTGGGCTGAGTGGACTTCGAACCAGCCCTCAGTTCCAGGTAAAAATCTCTGACCTGGCCGAGAATCGAGCCCGGGGCCTGCGGGTAAGAGGCAGGCACGTTACCCTTACACCACGGGGCCGGGATTTTAAAATGACTAAAAAGCAGATTTGTCCAAT
This sequence comes from Anabrus simplex, assembly GCF_040414725.1. Lineage (NCBI taxonomy): Eukaryota > Metazoa > Arthropoda > Insecta > Orthoptera > Tettigoniidae > Anabrus > Anabrus simplex. The sequence continues at coordinate 1,259,234,883 of NC_090265.1, forward strand.
TCGTCCGGCCGTTTACTGGACTGATCTGCTTCGTTATTTCTTTTATCTCCCAGCATTTGCAGATGCGCTATCAAGCATTGATAGGTGTCTAAGTTCAGTCAACTTCCAGTACTCCTAAAATCAAATATTGCCTATGTGTGTATATTAGCATGGTCCTTATATGAGCGGTTACATAAAAATGCCGAGTAATTTCAACGCACACCTCTTATTTCTTTTTTACTTTTTGCATGTTCTGATAATGTGCCAAATTTACATTACAATTACTGTAGTCAATGTTAACCCTTGCCGCACTGGACCTAAATATCTAAGTAAGAGTATTGAAATAATGTGTGTATCCTTATGTTCTCATTAACAATTGAAATAACACATACATTTTGCAAATATACTAAAATAATATATTCTTCCTCTTCTTAATCTGTTTACCCTCCGGGGTCGGTTTTTCCCTCGGACTCAGCGAGGGATCCCACCTCTACCGCCACGAGGGCAGTGTAAGGAGCTTTAGACTCTGGGTCGGGGAATACAGCTGAGGAGGATGACAAGTAACTCGCCCAGGCGGCCTCACCTGCTATGCTGAACAGGGGCCTTGCGGGGGATGGGAAGATTGGAAAGGATAGACAAGGAAGAGGGAAGGAAGTGGCCGTGGCCTTAAGTTAGGTACCATCCCGGAATTTTCCTGGAGGAGAAGTGGGAAACCACGGAAAACCACTTTCAGGATGGCTGAGGTGGGAATCGAACCCACCTCTACTCAGTTGACCTCCCGAGGCTGAGTGGACCCCGTTCCAGCCCTCGTACCACTTTTCAAATTTCGTGGCAGAGCCGGGAATCGATCCCGGACCTCCGGGGGTGGCAGCTAATCACATTAACCACTACACCACAGAGGCGGACTAAATAATATATTACTACGGTATAATAAAAGGATACAAAATGCGTTAACACACCATAAATCAGCACCAATTTTAGCACAATTTGTCTTCTCTACAATCGGAGTATTGTCTCTGGTGATCTTGCACACATCGCAAAATGAATTGTCTTTGTTTTTCATTCGCTGTTAAGAGTTCATTGAAATTTTGCATTAACTTTACTCCTCTCTCTGCCGTATCATTTATCACCTTAAAATTGTTCATAGTCTCTTTGGCTAAGGCAGGATCCATATTCAAGAAATCTGAATCTATGCTTGACTGAAATGAACTCTTCAATTCCCTTTCCTGTGTAAGTGTTTTAAAATGAAATCTGTTAATATGGATTTTTATATATTATGAATAGCTCGTGCAAAACTGCTAGATTTAAATGTATAAAATTATCTACATGAAAAAATTTACACAAAAGTTTCGTAACTGCACCAGATAGAACAGTGTGCCTCCTCTCGGATCCCAATGTTTTCCGCTTTAGATTTCTAACCATACATTTTTTGTTTCTTTTTTTTTTTGCTATTTTGTTTTACGTCGCACCGACACAGGTATGTCTTATGGCGACGATGGTAGTGGAAAGGCCTAGGAAGTGGAATGAAGCGGCCGTGGCCTTAATTAAGGTACAGCCCCGGCATTTGCCTGGTGTGAAAATGGGAAACCACGGAAAACCATCTTCAGGGCTGCCGACAGTGGGACTCGAACCCACTATCTCCCGATTACTGGATACTGGCCGCATTTAAGCGACTGCAGCTATCGAGCTCGGTCATTTTTTTTTTGTTTCATTGCTATCGTTATTATCAAACTGTGACATCATGCAAATCTTCTCATTTCAATAACGTAAGTTCCGACGTAACTTCTTTAGGGCACTGTTTAACTGTTTCAGCAAGAACAAGTCATTGTAAGGTATTCCAATTGTTGATGAACTCAGAAACCACCACTTTTCATTTAAGATTAGCACAGACAAGCAAATTTTCTTTAGGCCATCCAATTCACCAACACTGACGGACAACTTTTCTTTTTTTATTCGTGTCAGAAGTATCAACCTTACTTACAGATATTAAAAAAAAAAACATGATATCTACATTCCTACTATACAAATAAACAGGTCTATTATACAGTCACAGATAAAGCAACAGTTCAAGAGCTACATAATTCTTGCCCAGTATTGGACGACGTCAATAGCGTTGGGGGAGGCTGCAATCAAGTCTTTCATAGTGCACATTGAAGGACATAAAACACACTGACATAGATGTTGGATCGTCTGCTGCTCTCCGCAATCACAAAGTGATGAATCACTTGAGAAACCCCACTTCCGCAAATTTACTTTTGTTCTGCCGACTTCTGTGCGGAATCTGTCTGTTAAGGGCTTTCCATACCGTCCACTTCTCCTAGTGTCCACATGTCCGACTCGTTGGCTGAATGGTCAGCGTACTGGCCTTCGGTTCAGAGGGTCCGGGTTCGATTCCCGGCCGGGTCGGGGATTTTAACCTTAATTGGTTAATTCCAATGGCTCGGGGGCTGGGTGTGTGTGGCGTATTCAAAATTAGAAATCATCCTAGGTAGGGCCCTCATCTTCACAGACATGCAGGTCGCCTAATAGGCCGTGTACTAGAAAAAGACCTGCACCAGGCCTCTCCGGAGGCCATACGCCATTATTATTAGTGTCCACATGGAAGACTTTCCTGCAGCTCTATCCAGTTGGAAAAGTGGTTGATTCTTCCTTTCCACATTTTGACCCTAGCATTCTCTGCTTTCCCTTCAAGGTTAACTGATGTTACATGTTACTTTTTCTACATTTTAGCCTCTGTGTGGCAGGGTGGTATCCATTGAGAGGGTGTGCTTCTGAAGAAGATGATTGAAACCTTTCTTTGTTAGCTGCTTCCTCCCTACGAATCTCACCGGGAGCAATACCAGCTAAAAGTTGGACCTTCTCAATGGGTGTAGGTTTCAAACATCCAGTAATGATCCTGCAGCTTTCGACCTGCTTAGTATGAGCTGACCTGTACCAAATCGGGGAGGCATATTCTCCTACAGAGTAGCATAGAGCTAGAGCTGATGTTCTAATTGTTTGTAGTTGTGCTCCCCAATTTGTTCCTGATAATTTTCGTAGAATGTTGTTTCTAACATCTCTTGTGTTTTAAGTTTTGGCAATGTTTCTTATACGTTAACGTGCGATCCAGCATAACTCCCAGGTACTTTGGTGTAAAGTAGTGTTCCAGTAAGTTCCCTTTCCAGAGTACTTTCAGTTTCTGGGAGGCCTGTGCATGACGCAGATGGAACGCAGAGATTTGAGTCAGCTGGATTTGGTTTGAGTTGTTTTTTCTCATAATAGGTACCTATCTGTTCTAATGCAGCAGTTAAAGAGATCTCTGCTTCATCAAAGGTATCAGTTTGAGTAGCAAGTGCAAGGTCATCGGCATAGATAAAGCTTTTAGTGTTTTCTGGTAGTGGTTGGTCATTAGTGTAGATGTTGATAAGAATAGGCGCCAGTACACTGCACTGAGGTAGTCCATTCCTTTGATTTCTCCATCTGCTTCGGCGTCCTTGGGATTCAACAAAAAATCAACGATTTTCCAGTAGGGTAGTTATCATCTTGGTTACCTTGATGTCTGTAATCATTCTATAAAGTTTGTGTAATAGTATCCTGTGATTTACTGTATCGTAGGCGGTTGAGAGATCCACAAAAGCCACAACAGTGATCTTCCTCATTTCAAACCCGTCCTCAATGTGTTGTGTAGATGTAAAATCTGTGCTGTGCAACACTTTCCTGGGCGGAAGCCATATTGCTGAGGGATTAGGACTTTGTCTACTACTCCCATTAAGCGATTGAGCAACATTCTTTCCATTATTTTGTACAGGTGGCAGAGTAAGAAGATTGGTCTGAAATTTTTGGGGTCCGAAGGTTCCTTTTCAGGTTTCAGAAATGCGATCACCCTGGATTTTTGCCATATTTTTGGAATTTTTAGGGAATTAAAACAGTTGTTGAAGAAGTTTAAAAGCCATACCTGTGTGGTTGAACTGAAGTGTTTTATCGGTTCTATTGTGATATCATCTAATCCCGCCGCTTTTCCATTTTAGTTACATTGAATCACTTTCTGTAGTTCCGTTATTTCAAATGACCGGGACAGGGTGAAGGTGATTCCTGCCCGTGGTGCCCCTGCATAGGTACCTGGATTAAAACTCCAATACTGAACTGAACGTCAGCATTCCAGAAGTATCTACAGAAGACGGACAACTCAGAAAGAAAGAGGAACATCTTCAATGAATAAATTCCTCTGGCCATAGATGTTGTAAAGCTCCAGGCGGCCTTAATTTTAGATTCAAGTCTACAGTTTTCCCAAAATGCATAATACACAGTTCAATGAGTCACGGAAATCATTTTTCAGGTGATCTTCTTAGTAGTGTTCGGAAAAATACAAGTGCTTCTCAAATTTCGACACCGCTGAAAGCCTCCTTTAAATGGGCATGCCCATCTTCATAATTTGCTTTTTTCATGGTATTCCAATTTTCTCTAAGTTGTTTTAAAATGTTTACATAGGGACACACTCGAACACACTCCGTTACACTAGCCCGTACAGGTGCTGACGGCAAGGAAATAACAACATTCCTGCAACAATGAATTTGAACTTTCTCGTCCAATTCCCAAATTTTATGGCATTTCAAACTTTCCGTGATTGTTATTTCCTACTAGAATACGGTAATGTAGGCACACCAATTAATTATTCCTGATTTGCATAAGTTATGATGATTGGTAGTCTTTCAGTTCGTAAATCCCTGACCTTTAACGCCACTACCTGCCTACCGTCCCAGTGAACAGTCACAAAAGTTGGATTCTTCTCTTGAAACAAATGTTTAATATTTTCTGCCTGTTTCTTTCTGAATTTATCTCGATATCTTTGACTTGAACTACGCTTGAGTGTTATTTCATCAACATTATGTCCTAAGGTCTCAGCTTTAGCTTCAAGGACAAACGCAGTATCTCTCTGACAATTGACACCTGTCTGAAACTGCTGCTAGTTTTGATGTCAATGAAACACTTTCATACATGTTTCTTTTCCTTTCCTCAATTTTCCTTTCGTCCATCTACAGTTGCATCACAACCAAAAATTGAAGCTGAGCTCATGGAGGGTTCTGTAAAAATTTGATAACCAGCAGGTTCATTCACTTCAGTTCATTCCTCAGACGAATCATGACTGATCTTCAGAAACTGTGAACTGTTATCACACTCGTTTTCATCTTCCTTTCCTTATCTTTCATAACTCTAATCTCTGTCCTTTCCTCTTTCGCTGCCAACTTCCGGTCAACCCTTCCACGGTAACCTCCACGACCAAGCTCTCTTTGATGTACTAAATAAAAGTTTAACTCCTTCTGTTTGTATCATGTTCAAAGCATTATCATGGGTAGTTTTGAAGATATTATTTAGATTTCCAACAAAATTACGCACTCGTTCTGTGTGAGAATTTGCTCTCCTATGAGCATTTTTTGCAGACTGTACCACTCTGAATGCAGATCTATGATTTTTTTTTTTTTGTACAACGAGGTAAAGGTCTTGTGCGAAAACTAGCATTTTCCCAAAATATTACACATTCACGCACATTTAAATTAACAGTTTCACTGATAGTCAATTTCACCTTGCGTACGTAATAAAACAAGACTGACAAAACTTGTCGATAAGACGGTAATTTATAACATTGATCTGGTGTTTAACTTCAACTAAATAAATAGCTTTGTCACTTCTTCTTAAACTACTTGCCATGATGTTACTAAACATTCACAACATTACCGTATGGAAGCAGGCACTCAAGTGAACGTAGACTAGTGATGCGACTATCGAATGAAAACCAACGAATTATTCGATAGTAGTCAAGGACCGTTACAACCGATTGTTTCCGTTTGCATTTGGTTTTTCATTCAGATCGCAAATTCCAATTGTTCCACTAGTCAGCGCTGAAATCGACCACCTCTTTCGTTATGGAGTGGTCAGAGTCCTTTATTATAAATGAGCAGATATCTGACTCAAAGTTGTATAATGATAAATGCAATTTTATTATTGTCCACTTTATCCATAGATAATCATGCTATAGATTTTATAAATACTTTCTAATGATTGAACAATAACCTTAAATGAATGGAATTATTTTAAAATTAATATATATGCACTATTTCTTGGTCCTAGGAAAAAAAATGTTGTCTTTTCATTTAGTTTAGTTTGCTGTATTGACATTACTTGAATATGTGGTGTCATTTCAAAGGTGTAAACCTAACTAACCTTCGTCTGAAATTACCTAACATTTGTTATTTTATGAACAGACAATCTTACATTTATTAACTTGTGGTTAGGGACACAGCAATGCATTTTATTTAAAATGAATCATAATGACTTACTACCTGTAAAAAATACAGTGAGGGTAAGACACCCCTAGCGAGGTGGGGTTAGAGAGGGTGGGACATGTAAAAATAATTGGAAACAACCAATACTAGTGTCGAAATCATAGTTTTCGGGGACGCTGAGATGAATAGTGACACTCTGAATGCCGTTTAAGTTCACGTTTAACTCCCATCGGCATGGGGGTGAGATGGATTGAGAAAGAAAATGTCAAAAATGATCGAGGTTATGTTGAATCGACAGTTTTCGGGGTCGCAAGGCCGATTGGCGACAGCTAACAGACTGCACTATCGAAGTTTTTTAAGATCATACCTATTATACTATGGTACTAAACGAAGGTTATGTAGCGAGTGAGTTGGCCGTGTAGTTAAAGTGAGATAGTGGGTTCGAACTCCGCTGTCGGCAGCCCTGAAGATGATTTTCCTTGGTTTCCCATTTAATAATTAATTTTATTGTTTTTACGTCCCACTAACTACTATTTACTTTCCCAAGACGCTGAGGTACCGGAATTTTCTTTCGCATAAGTTCCTTTACGTGCCAGTAAATCTACCTACACAAGGTTGACGTATTTGAGCACTTACAAACACCACCGGACTGAGCCGGGATCGAATATGTCAAGTTGGGGTCACAAGGCCAGCGCCTCAACAGTCTGAGCCACTCAGTCCGGCTCCCATTTTAAAACCAGGCAAACGCTGGGGCCACAGCCACGGCCGCTTCCTTCCCACTGCTAGCCCTTTCCCACCCCATTGTCCCCATACGACCTAACAGTGTCGGTGCGTAGTGAAGCACATCGCAAAGAGAAAAAAAGAGGTTATTCAAGGCGAAGAGTTGCAAAATGTATCATATATTGCACAACATTTCAGCAATAAGAGTGACAGATTTATTGAATAACACTTTAAGCGATCATATTTTACTTGCCGGGCAAAAAGCTGAAAGGAACCTACAGTAACTCAGCAGGAGACCGTTAATTAGATCATGAATACCTGTAGATTCGGTATGGTAATAAGCAACTTAGCAATAAGGTGCCTGTTGAATGTGTGATTTAAGAAATCTATGACATTGTTCTAAACCGTTTCTCATGCAAGTGTACGGTAATCTATGGTATGTTCCTGAAGGCAAAGGATTAAATATGAATCCATGTTCTTAGCGACGGAACTCTTGTATTTGTTAGTGCTCTATATGGTTCTTAGCCCACACAAGAATATTCTCTACACGATAATTAGAGGCTTTAATTCTACTGCATCCTTCTTAGTCTGGACGCAAATGACATGTTTGGTTCACCCTGTTGCGGTGGGTTCGGTCCTCAAGGAGACAAAACAAACAAATAAAACTGTGACATATCCTTTGAACTCCTCGAGATAGGTGCAATATTTAGCCCATTCACGACTTGTCAAGACAACTGCTACCTAGTCAGATTGCCAGCAGATATCTGAGTGCAACATGGTCAGCGTAACGACATTCTCAGCCATATTGCTTGGCTTCGTTGACGGGGTCTGTTCCTCACTGGCCGATCTTCAATCAGGAAGACGAAAAGTATGGAATAAGACTAGAGGCATGATTTTTTTCGCATTAACGATAAACACGACAAAAATATTTTAAGCGATTTTAAAATATCCTAACGAATCATATGATTCTGGTTTTTAAAAATTGTGATTCTTTCGCGAATTACAGCCAATTAAAGCAACCAGTCCAGTTTAAAGCGAAAATTACTTATTTTACGATAAGTGCGAAAATGAAGCGAAATTCATGGAACATAGCGATCTTGAAATGTATTCCGATATCACGTTTGAGAAGGGAAACAGAATACAAAATAAGGATTTCCCATTTCGACAGAAGTATCTCTTCGTATTAATATTCTATAAAATCCTTTAATTGTACAGCCATATAGGGTGAAACCTATGACCATGTAGAGTGACAGCGTAATTTGTTAAGAAATCTTGATAAGGGCTATATTATAGTTCTAATCAAGATTACATAAGGAATAAGGAATTATTATCAATATTGCTTCTCTTTATTTAGCTATCTTTCACATAAATAATTCACAAATATCACGAATTAAATTTTATCGAATAAGTTTAGGAAAGGATTAAAGCGAAATTAAAGCGATGCGGTCGTGAAATAACGCATTTTTTTTCCTTTTCTCGAAATCGAACATACATTAATGCGAAAAAATTATGCCTCTAAATATGACTCAGGAGAGGAACATACCAATGGGTTACACTAAATTTGCGACGGAAATTAATATCATTTATTTCCTGTGAAGTTAGTAATAATTTCGTGTTGCTATTTCTAGCTGAGTGCAACCCTTGTAAGGCAGACCCTGCGATGACGATGGGCGGCATCTGCCATGTGTAGGTAACTGCGTGTTTTTTTTTTTTTTTTTTTTTTTTCGCTATTTGTTTTACGTCGCACCGACACAGATATGTCTTATGGCGACGAAGGGATAGGAATGGCCTAGGAAGTAGAAGGAAGCAGCCGTGGCCTTAATTAAGGTTCAGCCCCGGCATTTGCCTGGTGTGAAAATGGGAAAACAGGGCTGCCGACAGTGGGGCTCGAACCCACTATCTCCCGATTACTGGATAATGGCCGCACTTAAGCGACTGCAGCTATCAAGCTCGGTACTGCGTGTTGTTGTAGTGGAGGATAGTGTTATGTGTGGTCTGTGAGTTGCAGGGATGTTGAGTACAGCACAAACACCCACTCCCCGAGGCAAGAGAATTAACCATTTAAGGTTAAAATCTCCGACCCGGCCGGGAATCGAACCCGGGACCCTCTGGACCAAACGCCAGCACGCTAACCATGGGGCATGGGGCCGGACACCTGTGAAGTTTATCTGTTCCATCTTATTCAGTGCTGAGGAATAGTGACAGTGGGAAGTTCGCCGTAGTTGAACCAGGCCTGGTTTCATCAGTGTGGGTTAAAACTTAAACTCGTATTACGCAATTTTAAATCTTAATTTGACTATTAATTCTGTTTCATCAAGAAAGGTCAGTTTTAAATCTAGGTTAAGATAACACCCCCTTTCATCTGGGTTAAACTATTAACTCGAGGCTAAAAGCAAGTTCTAAATCATGCGTTGGGATGCAGAATGGTTCCTAACAGCAATAGGACTTTAAGGAGTAGCGACTTTAAAAAGCTACCTGAGAAACATTTCTGAACAAGTAAAGACTGTCAAATACCGTCATCAATAAGATCATCGGTGAAATTCGCGAGAGGTTGAAATATACAACAGACAACGACAAGTGTCTTTCTCTCTCCTATTCTGCAGGTATTGATTAATTTTACGCCACAGGGCGTTTTCATATAATGGTCGGAGACAACGTTCGTGTATCAAAAACTACGATCAGAAGAATGGTCTCTGAAGTGTCTACAGCTGTAGCATTAATAACTTATTTTTGTAGCACTGTTTAAATTGCTTGTTAGTTCGCACTGTCATGCGGGCAGTGCTATTAAATTATCCTGTATATTTCTTTCCTTTTTCTTTCAGTCTCACACGATAAGTCTTCTTGGATTCTGTAAAGCTTTTATACTTAGAGACTATCTCAGTTACCGGGCGATTTGGCCGTACGGTTAGGGGCGCGCAGCTGTGACCTTGTATCCGGGAGATAGTGGGTTCGAACTCCACTGTGGGCAGCCCTGAATATGGTTTTCCGTGGTTTCCCGTTTTCACACCAGGCAAATCATAGGGCTGTATCTTAATTAACACGACGACCACTTACTCCCCACTCCTAGGTCTTTCCCATTCCACCGTCGCCATGAGACCTATCCCTGCCGGTGCGACATAACGAAAGTGTAAAAAAAAAAAAAAAAAAAAAACTCAATGAGTAACGGTTGTTCAGACCCAGAAAGGGATGCAGATGGTCTGAAAGGATGCCCACATAACGTGCACCTGTCAGCGCTCCCTGCCACCGGACAATGGGGCCTAAATGCAACCATGAGACGCCGCTCAGACCAGAAGTGAGCTACCTCCCGCCTGGACACAACCTTGTTGACAAGCAGGATCTATAACTTCATGGGTCATACACCACTCTCTCACGCGCCCATCAGCACGGCACAACTTGACTAGTTGTAGCGACTTATTTTCTGACTTTGCATACCCATTTTTATTAAGATAGGACCACTAATAACATCAATATTTGAAAAATAAATTTTAGGCTTTCCCCTAAACTACCATTTCTATCAGCGTGAATAAAATGATTTATGGCTTAGATTGTAGTGACTTATCTAGGCCATAAATAATTTTATTCACGCTGAGTGAAATTATAGTTTAGGGGAAAGCCTACAATTTAATTCTTAAATATTTACGTCATCAGTAGTCCTATCTCATTGAAAGCTGGTATACGAAGTAGGAGAATGAGTCACTATACTCTAGGCTATAAATAATTTTATTCGCCATGAACGAAATGGTAGTTTAGGGGAAGGCCTGAAATTTAATACTTAAGTATTTATATTATTAGTGGTCATATCGATAAATAAAACATAACCAAAGTGATATAGAATTAAATTTCCGACCATTTATGTCTTATACTTTTTTACTGTACCGGTTATGATAACACAGATAGTCATGAATTTGTATTTTTGTTGCTAAGTCCATATCGACGCCGAGCCACGAGAAAACTGGTTAACAGAATTTAATGAAAATCGGTATATAGAGTCGGGGAATAAGAAACTACAGTCCAAGCAATAATCAGTTTTATTCACCCTGGATGAAATTGGGGAAGGCGCCAAAAATTTAATTTTTAAATACCTATGTTATTGGTCCTATCGAAAACTACTACATAACAAAAGTTAGAGAGAATATAATTTCCGATCAATTACGTTTTATTCAGTTTTACCGTACCATGATGAGTGGTGTTTCAGAGTCGGAAGAAAACTAAATGTAGAGGCCTACAATATCGAAGGCGCATAACATTGATCAACAAAACATTACATTAACCATTGTTTGTTGTGATCTTAATTGTCTCTTATGCTGCCTCTCAACTCCGATAGATGGGATTACTGCTGCGCACCGAGTATAATAGCCTGACTGAATATTGGCGGGAAATAGCCGGGGAGTTAGAAAACTTTCTTCTTTAGCATGCCATTCCTCTGGTTCATACACTTTCTGATACAGCTGGTACGTAACACAGTATTCCAGTTGTTCGATCCCCACTATGACTCACTGTTTTGAATTAGCAGTGTGCATACTTAGGCAGAGGCTGTAGTAGTAGTAGTAGTAGTAGTAGTAGTAGTAGTAGTCTAGAGTAACAATTTAGGCCTATTCCAAATTATAGCACCACAATTCACTAAATAACTCAAAATTCAACCCTGAAAAGAGCCGTTTCTTCAGAAAAGGTTCTTCCTCTTCACTTTTATTAAATTCAACATTCATTTTATTCCAAATTATCAGTGAAGAGGGGGTTTCTCCTCTGGCTTGGAGGAAAAACTGCCTCCAATTCAGATAGATTTTTCCACCGCCAATGTAGTGAATTGATATTTTCCAACTCATCGGGTACTTCTAGAAAACAGATTAGTAAAAGGTCATAATTTTTGCCCTGGGAGTCAGTCTCCAGTATTCGACCCTCTCCCCGCCGAAAAAAAGACAAAGAGTGTTCACGAATCACGGCTATCTGCGGCTTGGTCATTCCAGCTCTGGAACTTTGGACTGTTAGATGGGCGTTAAAAGTGAGAAAATGTGTGGTGTTTCATTTGATCTAGTATTTCATATGAAAGCATTGCTTTCAATCGCGCCATTCCTACTGACGTCATTGTAATGTATGTTCATTTCAGTTGGGAAAACCACTAAGACAGTCTTTCTGGTAAAAGGGCAGGTGGAGAGTGAGTATCTACCATCATAATGAAAACTCCCCAGCCTGATTGTGACTGATGGTATGCAAGCGGGTCTACCATTACAATGAAAATTCCCTAACTCAGTCTTCATATGACGAAAGTTGTTTGGTGACTTCCCTGTCGCGTTTCTAGGGTAACGTTAAGAGGTATGCAATTTAATACAATCTTGCTCACAACGTGTACACCAGAATTCCGTAGAGAAGCACGAGTACATCAGCTAGTATCCTATAAGCTGCTAGCAGACACCAGGCTGCCGCCGGAGAGTAGTTGTGTGAGGCGGGGTCGTCACGTTTTGTTCCCAAGTTTAGCCCAGAAGTCTGTTGCATGCAGGTTCTACTCTCGACTCCAACAAAAATGGAATATTGTTCTGAGGAACTGCGAAGGAGTTGAAATCAATCTCAAGTAAAATAACACCGAGCTCGATAGCTGCAGTCGCTTAAGTGCGGCCAGTATCCAGTATTCGGGAGATAGTAGGTTCGAATCCCACTGTCGGCAGCCCTGAAAATGGTTTTCCGTGGTTTCCCATTTTCACACCAGGCAAATGCTGGGGCTGTACCTTAATTAAGGCCACGGCCGCTTCCTTTCCACTCCTAGCCCTTTCCTGTCCCATCGTCGCCACAAGACCTATCTGTGTCGGTGCGACGTAAAGCAACTAGCCAAGTAAAATAACCGTATAGAGAAAAGGATTGACACGTCACTCCTGTGGATACTCTAGAAATGTTTCTCCGTGGTTTACCGCTTCAGTTGCTGGCGATTGCTGGATATACCGTATACTCTACGGCGGCTTCCTTCTCACTCCCATAATTACAGCTACACACTCTAGTACTGGCACCACTTGCTTTTCGTGTAGCTATTACAGTCCTTGTAATACAGATCCTCCGATGAGGATGGGTGTCGTTTGGTGTGGGAACTAAACTGCATTTCAACTGCGGGCTCAGTGGAAGAGCTACCCATCCCAACTGGAGCATATTTGGGGATAAATAAATTAAACTTAAAAGTGATATATTATTGATAATAATATTAAAATTCTAATACATATCATAGTCTCTCTTCCTGCAAATGATGGGTTATGTAACTATAATAATAATAATAATAATAATAATAATAATAATAATAATAATAATAATAATCTTAATCTTTTACCGCTTTTCCCACAAATGTGGGGTCGCGGGTGCGAACTGTGATGTAAATGCGGATGTGGCCCTGTTTAACGCCGGATGCCCTTCCTGACGCCAATCACTAATCACTAAGTCGTGTTTCTGTGGTGGTTGATAGTGTGGTGTGTTGTCCGAATATGAAGAAGAGAGTGGTCGGGCAAACGCAAACAGCCAGTCCCCAAGACAGAAGAATTAATCAGACGCGATTAAAATACACCACCCGTGCGGGAATCGAACCCAGGACCCTCTGCACCGAAAGCCTGAACGCTGACCATTCAGCCAAGGAGTCGAATAATAATAATAATAATAATAATAATAATAATAATAATAATAATAATAATAATAATAATAATAATAATAATAATATTTTGTGTAGTTTTTATTAGCCTGGTGCAACTCTTGTAAGACAAATCCTCCGACGATGATAAGCGGCACCCTATGTTGAGCGATGTATTCACTATTACGCGTTTCTGTGGTGATTGGTAGCAGTGCGCTGTGTTGTGTGTATATGAGAAGTGTATTAAGAAGAACTCAAACACCCAGTCCTCGAGCCAGAGGAATTAACAATAAGCAGTTAATATTCCCGACCCGGCCAGGAATCGAAGCCAGTGCCCTCTGAACTGAAAACTAGCACGCTGAACATTCAGCCAAGGAGCTGAACAATGTACAGTTGCTACAAACAGCATTGGCACACCCCATGTTGTTGTAGACCTACTATTGGGAGCAATGAATGACAATGTGACATGCAAGATATACACTTATACAGAGATACGGTAGATATACAATATCATGTACGATATTATGCAGGGGCATGAAGAACGAGTGGTTTTGAAAGGAAAATACAGTATTAGAATCGTCAAATAATTATTGGCACAGTGGAGCCCTCGTACGCCTCGGTGGTGTAAACAGCATAGAACACAAGGTCATATGTCTGTATCGTCACTAAGGCTTGTTTACCAGTAATGTCAACATGGGACCAAAGAAAGGATCGAGAGAACATTGTGTTTCTGCACTCACAAGGCCGGAGTTACAGAGAGAGTGGTAGAATGCTTACTATCAGCTTCACCACTGTGTGATCTATTATACACAAATATAAGGAGCATGGATCTACAGAAAACAAATTCAGATCAGGTCGCCCACGAAAACTCACACACCGAGAGAGACGGCGCATCATACGTTTAGTCCAAAAACTTCGACAAGAAGTGCTGCCTCGTTAGCTGTGGACGTCTCAAGAACATCTAACAAGATGGTAAGTGCGCAGACAGTACGGAATATCTTGCATAGCGCCGACACACATGACAGATCCCCACCACATATCTTGGAGATAAATGGGAAGGAACGCCTTGCGTTTGCCAAGGAATATTGTGGAAATCGGCTGGAATTCGGGGACACTGCCATATTATCAGACGCGTCGAAGCTCAAACTGTTTGGTTCTGACGGACAGTGCCAACAGTAAAGTGTGTTGGTGGACATGTTTTGGTTTGAGGGTGCATGGCATCCTCGGGATTGGAAGGCTGGCCTTTATTGAAGGATCAGTACAAATACATTGCAGTGTTGCGGGGTAATTTATCCAACAGTGTACACATGTTCAGCCTGGATGGGGCCTTCCATTTCCAACAGGATAACGACCCCAAACACACTGCTTTAAAAGCTCGAGAGTGGTTACTGTATAATACCCCCAGACGACTTCTTACTCCACCATAGAGCCCCGATTTGAATCCCATCACGCATTTGTGGGATCATCTTGGAAGAGAAAAGGCCAAACGCCGCCCGTCTGGTAAAAAAAGAACTGAAGAGGGTTCTACAAGATGGGTGGTCGGCATTTGCACCTGAAACGACGAGTAAGTTGGTGCATTCAATACCGAAACATCTGGAGGCTGTCATTCGTGCTAATGGCTTGCATACATGATATTGACACGTACGCACGAACACCTACAGTGCTTAGTAGTATACTGTGCCAATACTTGTTTTGCAGTGTTAAAGTGGATGTCCTTGTGTAACTACATACTCCTTTTGTGTTACTGTTGTGATGGCGATGCATTGTAGTTTGGTTGTACATTATATTAAGGGCTACACATATTATTTTCTTTCACGCTTCCCGTATACACATATTTTGGGGAACATAGACTGTGCCAATACTTTTTGTAGGAAGTGTATGTAATTAGTAGGCTGTATATTATATGAAATATTAGGCTATTATTGACATTATTTATTAATTCTAACCGAGCTCGATAGCTGCAGTCGCTTAACTGCGGCCAGTATCCAGTATTCGGGAGATAGTAGGTTCGAGCCCCACTGTCGACAGCCCTGAAAATGGTTTTCCGTGGTTTCCCATTTTCACACCAGGCAAATGCTGGGGCCGTACCTTAATTAAGGCCACGGCCGCTTCCTTCCCATTCTAGCCCTTTCCTGTCTCATCGTCGCCGTAAGACCTATCAGTGTCGGTGCGACGTAAAACAACTAGCGAAAAATGGAGAGGTATTAATTCTAAACAAAATAACACATCTTCCAGACAAAGTTGGTCAGACAAGGGCGATCAGCACGCATACCTATCAATTCCAAATATTTTTTCCCCACTGGGGCACGAGATATGCTCGGCAGGGGCTTCAGTAGCGCGGAACTTGCCCAATAACTCTTGGCCACCTTAATTTTAAGATGCTACCGATAAATCTTCTGACGCTCAGCATTGGTCATTTTCGATTTTTTAGAATTCTGATAAGCCGTTCTATCATTTAGAAAGCGTTTCCGATAACTTTGAAGCAATTTATAGCCGATATATCGCGAAAGTTAGCGAAGGAAGGAAAATTTTTCATAATTCTTTGCATCATGACTTTCTCAAATGTTCACTGTTTGATTTAATTTTCAAGTCTACTTATAGAAACGACTCAAACGACAAGCTATTATGCCGGAGTCCCGGAACACATCAATTTCTAGCCACGCGGCACGGCGATGTAGTACCTACCCTAATGCTACATCCGATGACGTCATATTGAGGTCAAACTCATGTTGTTAGGTACACTGATATTTCCTGTTTTTAGTAAGATATTGAACACGGCCGGCACAGTTTTTACAATTTGCTTTACGTCGCACCGACACAGATAGATCATATGGCGGTGATGGGATATGAAATGGCTGGGAGTGGGAGGACGCATCATGGCCTTAATTAAGGTACAGCCCGGGATTTGCTTGGTGTTAAAATGGGAAACCACGGAAAACCACTTGCAGGTCTCTCTACAGTAGGATTCGAACTCACTATCTCCCGAATGTAAGCCAATAGCTAAGTGATCCAAACTGCGCTGCCACTTGCTGCCACTATTTTTAAAACTTTAATGTGGTAACGCTCACCGGTCCAACTACGGTGAAAATTTTGGATTTTTTCGGACGTCGTTGGGGCTTCGTATGAAACATTTCAAGGGATGTTTGTGCTGTACTGTAGATCTCGTCCAAAACGACGTTACGACTTTTTGGCCTGCTTGACTCCCAATAATAATAATAATAATAATAATAATAATAATAATAATAATAATAATAATAATAATAATAATAATAATAATAATAATTTCCTGCGGCTATTTCTAGCCTAGTGCAGCCCTTGTACTTGTAAGGCAGAACCTTCGACGAGGGTTGGTGGCATCTGCCGTGTATTGGAAATTGCGTATTATTGTAGTGGAGGATAGTGTTGTGTGCCCTTTGCGAGTTGCAGGGATGTCGGGGACACTACAAATACCCCGTACCCGACCCAGCGGAAGTTAAAATCTCCGACGCAACCGGGAATTAAAGCCGCGGCCCCCCGATTAGAAGGCGACTACGCTGAACTTTCGGACATGGAGCCGGACTAAGTCTCGATAAAAACTCCGGGGTACGGGGTTGGTTCCTTTCCCCATTTTAATTGGCCTCTCCCCTTTATCACAGCCTGCAATTATTGGGTGTTATTTTTCATACACCCTGTAGTACATGTAACGGACCCTCCGTCTCGTCCTGTTAACAGTCAATAACTTTAAAGCTCTTCAGCTTATCTCAGTTACAGTATTTCTGGGGTCGCTTGAGCCGCCCAGGCTAATTTTGATTTTGGTCCGGGGTTCAAGGCCTTATGCCCTTCCTGACACCACGCTATTTTAGAGATGAACATCCCAATCCAGAATCGACTGGGATTCTGGCCTCCGCTTTCCGGCTGGGAAGCCAGAAGCCAAGCCACTGAGCTTATCACACCCCCCAGTCAATAACAAATACACATAATAGGAAAGACAGAACATCGGCACCAGTTCATGATACAGTCACAGTCCCTAAACACCCTTAATTTGCGACCATGGAATGAAGATCCACAAGTGAGTCTGACGTCAGTCGTGGTAAGCTCCTCGCTTTTGTCCTTCCTACTATTCCGAACCTGACTTTATGTGGTTTATGAGGGCTACCCATTGTGGCCCTTCGCTCTCTTCAGTCACTACCTAAGGGTCGAAACTCTTCCATTTTCTCCTCCATTTAAGGTTAAGTGAGAATAATTACCTGACCCTTAGAACGATAATCACCACTACCGCCATGACCAACAGGTTACAGCCACAAGGATGATGACTGAGATGTACGAAGCTCCTGTTACTACTAGTCTAATAAACCATATCAAACTAAACCACACCAAAATCCATGGCGCAACAGCCATGAAAAGGCTTGTCCTACCAATCGACCTTTGCTCAGCCCGAACCTGTAGAATAGGAGGTGAATTGTGGCCAATGAGATGAATCCTGTCGGTCGTTCTTTTCGCTAAATCACTATCAGATAGCTCCTCAATTAACTGTTCTCACGTAGGCTGAATGGACCTTCAACCAGACCTCACGTTCAGGTAAAAGTTCTTGACCTGGTCAGGAATCGAACCTGGGGCTTCCCAGTACGATGCAACCTTGTTAACCCTAGACTGCGGGACCGACAGACTACTACTGCTACTACTACTACTACTACTACTACTACTACCACCCAAACAAACGCTACATCGCTGATGCACCTTGGCCTATCAAGCAACCACTGCCCAGCCCGAGGGTCAGCAGATTATGAGGTGACGCGTGGCTAAAGGAGAATTGCAAGGATGTTGAAGGATGTTGAATGTTGTATGGTTGTAGGAAAGGTAGATGCTGCATACAGGAAAATCAAGGAAACCTTTGGAGAAAGGAAAACTAGATTTATGAATACTAAGAGCTCAGATGGAAACCACTTCTAGGGAAAGAAGACAAGACAGGAAGATGGCAGGAACGTATCCAACAGTTGTGTCAGGGTAAAGACGTAGATGATATGGTTCTCGAACAAGAAGAGACTATTGATGCCGATGAAATGGGGGACCCAATTTTGAGGTCAGCATTTGACAGAGCTTTGAGAGACCTGCATAGGAACAAGGCACCTGGAATTGATGACATTCCCCCTGAATTACTGAATGCCTTAGGAGAAACCAGCATGGCGAGGTTATTCCATTTAGTGTGTAAGATGTATGAGGCAGGAGAAGTGCCATTCGATTTTCGGCAGAATGTTGTTATACCTATTCCCAAGCAAGCCGGTGCTGAAAAGTGTGAAAACTACCGCACCATTAATTTATATCTCACGCCTGCAAAATTTTAACACGTATTATTCACAGAAGAATGGAAAGACAAGCTGAAACCGAGTTGGAAGAAGATCAATTTGGCTTCAGAAAAAAATTAGGAACACGTGAAGCAATCCTGACTTTACGTCTGATCTTGAAGGATCGAATTAAGGAGGACAAGCCCACATACATGGCGTTCGTAGAACTTGAAAAGGCATTCGCTAGTGTTGAGTGGACCAAGCTATTTAAGATTCTGAAGGGGATCGGAATCAGATACCGAGAACGAAGAATCATCTACAATCTGTATAAAAATTAGTCTGCAGTGATAAGAATCGATGGCTTTGAAAAAGAAGCAGCAATCCAGAAAGGAGTGAGACAAGGTTGCAGCTCCCCCCTCCTACTCTTCAATGTTTATATAGAACAGGCAGTAAAGGAAGTCAAACAGGAATGTGGGAAGGGAATTACAATCCAAAGAGAGAAAATCAAAATCCTGAGATTTTCTGATGGTATTGTTGTTTTATCTGAGACTGTAGGAGACCTGGAGAAATTCCTGAATGGTATGGGCAGAGTCTTGGGTAAGAGTGCAAGATGAAAATAAATAAGTCCAAAACAAAAATAATGGAATGCAGTCGAACGAAATAAGGTGATGCAGGAAATATTAAATTAGGAAATGAAGAGTTAAAGGAAGTAGATAAATATTGTTACTTTGGTAGTAAAGAACTAACGATGGCAGAAGGACATAAAATGCAGACTAGCACAAGCAAACAAGGCCTTTCTTAAGAAAAGAAATTTGCTCACTTCGAACATTGATATAGGGATTAGGAAGACGTTTTTGAAGACTTTCCTCTGGAGCGTGGCATTGTGTTAGAACCGTACCACCGCGCCGACAAATGATCTCATATTGGGCTTCAGCCATATGGGACCAAACGCAAAGTTGCTTGCTGTTTGAGACCTTTTTGGTCAAGAGTCAAATGCCACTCCATCGGGAAAAACAAAAATTTAAAGCTTCCAAATCGATGGGTGAACAAATGCCCTCCCGACCGTGCGAGGATCGACTGCACATCCCTCCATTCCTATAATACAACATCCGGCCTCCCAGGGCCATGGTGCGTTCGCGGCATAATATCAAAAATAAATAAAATTCTGAGACTAACTTATAGGCATAATAGAACGGAGGAAAACTAGGATGCGTTTAACTACGGCAAATGATAACGGTAGCAATTTTTGAACAAACTTAATTCTTCTTGTTAAGACACATTTTATCAAATAAAATCCTGAATAATCATACTAAGAAAAATATACATGTCGGGTGAATTGAACACATAACGTGGGAGATATTACTCCGTTCCATTTTAAAAATATTAATTCGTGAGTTGATCGTTCCTTTTATATTTCTGGACCCTACAATAAGAACACCGATTCTTTGGACACTAATTTGAATTATACTCTAATACATTTATTTGTTTGTAAATGCGACGGTTTTTCATTAATCTATTACTTCTCTATCGGAAGAAAATGCAACACTCCCGAATTTCGGAAACAACTTTGATCGGTCGCCTAATTAATTAAATACAATCCTAATTGACACGAAAATAAAGTTAATACATGCAGACAGGACACAACGAACAACACAAAATAAACAGATGTCGGGTCCGGCATCGAATCCACATCGCATTGAACAAAGATACCAAACCACGGGGCTCTCGAAGTACACAACATAATATAATCATCAATGAAGAGTATTAAATAAAATATATACATACACTATAAAACTCAAATGGAAAAACATAAACATAAAATACTGTGAATGTGAATGTGAATAGCTGTATTCCATAAAAGAAATAAAAATTCTGTGTGACGTAATAATCCTGGGTTTGCCTTGGGAATCGAACCGGAGGTCTCCAGCACGCCACCGAGGTCGTGTCACTGAAAGTCCCTATCTCTGATAATCATAAATAATTAATAAACATTCTAATCTGGCGTTCCAGTAACTCATATACTTAACGGAAATGAACATAAAACAAGTGGGGGGAAAATTTACTAATGCGAACTTATTTTCGTGAGCACCTGCATTTCTCTCATTCTGTGTGCAGGCTTGACACATCTACTTTGCAGATTTCTCCATTAAACAAAACACGGTCAGGGCGCTCCCTTCGACGAGCATAAATCTCTCACCACAGGGTCCTGCCTCTCTTGTCAGGCCAGTAACCCTACTCTTATAAATCTTCTTAACAGCGAAGCATATTCTCAAGAAATGTCGTGGTAAATCTCATTTCAACCACAATTAAATACTTCACATTTCAAAGTTTCACTCATGTATATGTACTCTGCACATTTGCCTCTCTTGTGTGAGGTCAAACCATTAATCATCCTATCACTTCCACAGAATTTAATCGTAAATGACCCGGGTTCACGACTCAGCGATGGCACAGAAAATAACCTACGGTTTTCTTCTCATTTATACTTGAACATTCAAAGGGATATGGACGTGGCCATTATTTTCAGTCGATAGAAATTATTACCTTCTTAACAGAAAAGACTACATGGGAAGACATGTAGTCGAGCCCCAAGCATGTCACATATCACACAAATTTAACAGTCATTTCTCTATATTACGAGCATGAAACATTACTTTAAAACCAGAGTGCATTGCTATTCCAACAATCAACACGTCAACAATGGCATGTAGATGACCCTACCATCATGCACCACGGATATAAAATTAATATTCCAATCTAAAGAAAGAAAATACACCGTTTGAAATTGTAAAACAGAATTACAATTTACCCATCTTATCTAAAGCGCTCTAAATCTTTTTGATATCTAATCCTCAATTCAAGCTCATGTGTCAGTCTCAAATTTAAATTATTTATTATTGAAATTGATATCACATTCCAAAGTACTCCCCATTTTTATTCATTTATACATTTATTTATTCATTTATTCAGGAACAGCAACAGCATAACGCCGAATTACAAAGATCCGAGCTATGTACAATAGATATGAGTCTAAAATGAAAGATATATAAATATTTACAAAGGACACAAATACACACATTAAAAAATGTACAATCATATAAATACATGTTTACATAAACAACGATATTAACAAAGAAAAATACATTTACAGTAAAAACAGGAGCAGAACGGGAAAGACCAAGAATGAAAATTAAGTTATATTAGAAATATCATGACAGAAGGAAGGAAACGTTGCGAAGATGTCTAGGTTCTTGTTGGTAGATAATGTATTAAACATTGCTGAAATATGTATAGAAAGGGACCTTTGGATGAGAGAAAGCCGGGAGTAAGGAATATGGAATAGGGTCTTCATTCTGGTACTACTGGATGGGACGTGGAGGGGGAATAAGGAAGCTAAATCTGGAGACCTAAATAGACCATTAGCTGCTCTGTATATCAGCTTTACCGGGCGAGTTGGTCGTGCGCGTAGAGGCGCGCGGCTGTGAGCTTGCATCCGGGAGATAGTAGGTTCGAATCCCACTATCGGCAGCCCTGAAAATGGTTTTCCGTGGTTTCCCATTTTCACACCAGGGAAACG
Organism: Anabrus simplex; assembly: GCF_040414725.1. Lineage (NCBI taxonomy): Eukaryota > Metazoa > Arthropoda > Insecta > Orthoptera > Tettigoniidae > Anabrus > Anabrus simplex. The sequence continues at coordinate 1,259,257,278 of NC_090265.1, forward strand.
CTGGGGCTGTACCTTAATTAAGGCCACGGCCGCTTCCTTCCAACTCCTAGGCCTTTCCTATCCCATCGTCGCCATAAGACCTATCTGTGTCGGCGCGACGTAAAGCCCCTAGCAAAAAAATATATATCACCTTTAGGTCGGCTACTTTCCTCCGAGCAGAAAGAGTCTTGAGGTTCAGTTTCCCAAGCACTTGGATAGTGTTTAGGTTCTTACTTAATAAATACATGCTATTTGCTTTAAGTCGCACCGACACAGATAGGTCTTAGGGGGACGATGGCATAGGAACGAACTAGGAGTGGAAAGGAAGCGGCCGTGGCCTTAATTAATGTAGAGCCCCGGCATTTGCCCGGTGTGAAAATGCGAAACCACGAAAAACCGTCTTCAGGGCTGCCGACAGTGGGTTCGAACTTACCATCTCTGGAATGGATGCTCACACGCGCTCACAATCGCATGGCCAATTCGCTCGGTCAGTTTATTTGATACATGCATTAAATTATCCTTGTTACAAGTATTTGTCTATCACTTCATTTAATATTATACTCAAAACTAATGCTGAGTATATCCAATCCACAAATTATTATCACCTTTCTTTAATTTGTTGTCCTAGATGTCCTAACACAATGCTACATATTCTAGGACGGTCGTTAGTGCTTATCTTCCTTCTTATTATTTCTTTTTGCTACATTTTTTAAATACTGGAAAATTCCCTGTTCTTCCCGGTTATCCATTTTTTGTTTATTGATTTAACGATTGTATAGAATTCTTTCTAATTTTGTTTTATATTTACTACTCAGATATTTCTCTAAGTGCATCAGTCTCCCTTCATGCTCTCAATAGATGCACCTCTTCCATTATTCTCCACAAAATGAACAACGATTTGGGTCATGTGTCTATCTCTCTGACCATTATTCTTATTTAACCCCACGAGCCACCACAGCATACCTCTTAATTCTCTGCACGGATGCTTTTGTTTCTTTATAGACTTTTTATGGATAATAAGACTGTCGTTGTTTTTCTTTTAGTCTTACATTCCGCCATAATCATCTGCTTCTCAATATATTTCCCTCTAATCGTTACTTTCTTCTTCAACTTAACTTTGTTCTGATCTCTTTATTCCAACAATGTCCCATTCCTACTCTGTCGAGCTTACTTTTAACTTTCATTACCCAGTAAAACTCATTTAAATGTTTCACCTGGTGATGGTATGCTATATTGCAACCTAGATATCTCGAATCACCTCGGGAGCTAAATTTATTTCGAGTTATCGAAATTTCCAAATATAGAGAATATTGTTTTTGAGCATGTATAACACATAATTGAATCATATGTATCTACGGGCTTATAGTGAATACATTATTTTAACAGTGTTTCAAAATATACAAACTCTATTTTAGGCCTTACTTTAATTATAACACTTATTATAGTAACTCTTTTAGAAGACAGTATACAGTACATACAGTAGTGAAGCAAGAAACATACCCCCATTAATACCTTCGGATAAAATCCGATACTCTCTTCTGTTTGTTACTGTTAACCTTTTCTCCCTTCACGTGGAAACTTCTCGTCAACACCACGCAGCCGAGATTCGTAAATGGAGCTTGTCATCCGCGAATTAGGGGTTTTCTTTCGTACGTGACCGGTAATTAATTCACACCCAAGAAACAGAGAGGCTTCGCCGACTTTCTGATCACTAGAAGTTTTAGTTTTTCGGTTCCCGTCATATTAGCTCACAGCATCACTGTAACCCTTTCTTCACTTGTTAACTGTTTCTCACAAACCATAAATGCCGTATTGCACAGCTAATGTTGCACAAAATTCGAGTAACAGAATATGTTTTGCTTCATGGAAGGAAATGTTTGTTTCCAGAAATCGAGAAATTTGTGTAACCGAATTTCGAGTGATTGAGAAATAAATACACGTGAAGAATGGGACAAACGGACGGGAAATTTAGGTTGCTTCGAGATACTGAAAATTCGAGTAATGGACGTTCGAGATATCGAGGTTCGACTGTATCTTTCCCGTCTCTCATTCGTAATGAAAATGAAAACCTACAACCTCTTTTCCAGTCATTGACCGGGTCAGGGATGTAATGAATGAAACATATATAGGCTGTTATTATAATGGGGTCGCCACTCCCAAGGTGATTTATTAATGAGTGATAAATGCTATGAAATGATAATGGAGAGTGTTGCTGGAATGAAAGATGACAGGGAAAACCGGAGTACCCGGTGAAAAACCTGTCCCGCCTCCGCTTTGTCCAGCACAAATCTCACTTGGTGTGACCGGGATTTGAACCACGGTATCCAGCGGTGAGAGGCCGACGCGCTGCCGTCTGAGCCACAGAGGCTCTCTCTCATTCGTAATATTGAACAATATTGTATTACCTTTCTAGTCATATCTGTGTACTTGCGTCTTTACACAGCATTCTATTCACAGTCTTAGTTGTACATTGTAGTATCATCCCCCCCCCCTCTTCATGACCCTAAAGTCCTGAAGGGCCTTCGCCTACCAAGTGACAGCTGCTCAGCCCGAAGTCCTGCAGATTACGAGGTGTCGTGTGGTCAACATGACGAATCCTCTCGGCCGTTATTCTTTGCTTTCTAAACCGGGGCTGCTATCTCACCGTCAGATAGTTAATCAGTTCTAATCACGTAGACTGAGTGGACCTTGAACCAGCCCTCAGATCCAGTAAAAATCCCTGACCTGGCCGGGAATCGAACCTGGGGCGTTCGGGTAAGAGGCAGGGTTGTTACCCCTACACCACGGGCCCGGCTTACATTGTAGTAGACCCATTATTTTGTAGAATGTATTACTTATTACATCCAGCTCTTTTCTATCTACTTCGATATCCGCACGCAATATTGTTGATATCACAAGCGCATTTAAAATATTTTTATGCAGCTTATGTTTATTATTGCGCGGCTGTGAGCTTGCATCCGGGAGATAGTGGGTTCGAATTCCACCGTCGGCAGCCCTGAAGATGGTTTTCCGTGGTTTCCCATTTTCACACGTAAAGCCACTAGCTATGTTCATTATTTGGCACTTTCCTGACCAAACACGTCGTCCTCGATAGAGCGGCAATCCCTTTCATTTTTCTCGTCTTATTCGTTGATTCTACATCCCATTTGATGTTATTATAATTCCCAAGTATCCTATGTCATTGACCATTTCAGGTTCTACACCTTCTACCACCACTTTTCTTTAAAAAGTTTTTCCATCTGTTTTTGCTATTTGCTTTACGTCGCACCGACACAGATAGGTCTTACGGCGACGACGAGACAGGAAAGGGCTAGGACTGGGAAGGAAGCGGCCGTGGCCTTAATTAAGGTACAGCCCCAGCATTTGCCTGGTGTGAAAATGGGAGACCACGGAAAACCATCTTCAGGGCTGCCGACAGTGGGGTTCGAACCCACTATCTCCCGAATACTGGCCGCACTTAAGCGACTGCAGCTATCGAGCTCGGTTTTTCCAATTTTACATACCATTACTTTTGTTTTCTTAGCATTCAGTTTCAAATTTCATTTTCTGGAATATTAAGCAGTTTTTCAATTTTTACACACCATTACTTTTGTTTTCTTAACATTCAGTTTCAAATTTCATTTCCTGGAATATTTAGCAGTTTTCTTTCGTTTTCGAAAACCAATCCAGGTATGTCTTTATTGTTAAGACATGGGCTTGTATTATAATTTCTTCACCGCATATGTATCCGCAGTGTCCGCTCTGCTAATTAGAAGAGTAGCCTACTCTATTTCCCCCCCTGCTGTTGTATGCCACCGGAATGTCCTTCCTCACGGCGACTTCAGCTGTTCGCCACCACGATGCTTTTGGGCATCGTCGACCTCTCTTTCTTCCAGCGATGGCAAGAGCTTTCTGTACAGGACGATCTTCACCACGTCGTCCGTACGAACAAATTCTCTTTTGTCCTTTTTCTAACTGATAACAGTGATACCGAAGGATTATCCACGTACTTCTTGCGCATTCGTTCGCTCAAAATAAAGCCCGCAAACCACCGAAGCATTCGCATCTCAGTAGCGTATATTATTATTATTATTATTATTATTATTATTATTATTATTATTATTATTATTGCCGAGCGAGTGGTTGCGAGGTTAGGTTCACGTAGCTGTTAACTTACATTCGAGAGATAATGGGTTCGAACCCCACTGCCGCCATCCCTGAAAATTGTTTTCCGCGGTTTCCCATTTCCACACCAGGCAAATGCTGAGGTTGTAGCTACCTCAATGAAGGTCACGGTTGTTTCTTTTCCGTTCCTAACACTTTCCTATCCCATAGTCGCCATAAGACCTACTTGTGTCGGTGCGACGTAACGCAAATTGTAAAAAATATTATCATTACTATCCCTTCTTGCTGACCTGGATTCGATTCAACTATCGACTCTGGCATGAATATAGAAGCAATCTCCTTGAAATAAGAGGAGCGTGTCTGCCGTGGGCCTTGGGTTCGGTTCTCAGCGTTTCCAATCCTTCACTCACCATCGTGAGTTCAGCTCAAGAAACTGTCTTGTATGAAAGGCAATGGACTCGAGTGACTGAGAGAGTCGAGCAGTATGGCTGAGAAAGTCGTCACGCTGAGGACGTGACACTCCGATGTATGCGAGATATTTTGCTGAACAGCAGTCGCCTGGCGGGATAAGGCTGTATGTGTCACAGGGTTTAATCTGCATGGAGAAGATTTGGTTTGAGGGCTGGAATGGTGCGCGCAGGTAACATAAAAAAGAAGAAAAGTGGGTAAAACTGAGCGAGTTAGCCGTGCGGTTAGGGTCGCGCAATTGTGAGCTTGCACTCGGGAGTTAGTGGGCTTGAATCTCATCGTCGGCAGCCCTGAATATGGTTTCCCATAGTTTCCCACTTTCACACCAGGCAATACTGTCTGTGGCTGTACATTAATTTAGGGTACAGCCACTACCTTCCCAATACTAATCCTTTCCCGTCCTTTCGTCGCCGAAAACTTCACTGTGTTAGTGCGGCGTTAAACAAGTAGCAAAACAAAACAAAAAAAACAAAAAGAAAAGAAAAAAGAACGTAAAATTATGTTCTGGAACATCCTGCAAATGACATTTGGTGTTCACCCGCCAAAATTTAAAAAACCTCAGCCACAACAGTAGGTCGTCCAGTATAGGTTTCGTTACTATGCCATATGATAGAGTAAGAGGAAACGTCGAAATTGACACCCAGGCAGCCTAAACGGCGTCAAGTCAGAATGCCTGCATAGCCTACATTACGTAGATTATTATTTCTTAACAATGTAATTTATTTATTTATTTATTTATTTATTTATTTATTTATTTATTTATTTATTTATTTATTTATTTATTATTGGGTGATCGGGCAAGTATGGACCACGATAAGTTTCATTATATATTCTGGCGTTTACTCAGTTTTTGATTGGTTCAGTAGGTTTTCATTTTTTTTTTTTTTACGATTGGCTTTACGTCTCACCGACTCAGATACGTCTTATGGCGACGATGGAATAGGAAAGAGGTAGGAGAGGAAAGGAAGCGGTCGTAGCCTGGTGTAAAAATGGAAAACCACGGAAAACCATCTTCAGGGCTGCCGACAGTGGAGCTCGAACCCACTGTCTCCCAGATGCAAGCTCACAGCTGCGCGAGCCTAACCGAACGGTCAACTCGCCCGGTAGTTCGGTAAACAACGCTCGATATTCTGAGGTGCCACTGCCACAAGGTTCCAAGCATGCCAGCTCGATCGGCTCGTTCCTCATACGAATAAGGAGTTTCATCACACCTCTGGATCACCACACTTAGGCCTTTCCTATCCCATCGTCGCCATAAGACCTATCTGTGTCATTGCGACGTAAGGCAAATATTGTAAAAAAAAAAAAGGAAAAGAAAAAGGTTTACCGAACTGTATGTTATTTGCCAGCTTAATAATTGTCAGTGTGCGGAATATACAGTATAGCCTATATTTTAAACGAAGATATCTCCCTCCCCATGTAGATCTTGTGGAGGAGTGGAAGGTAAAGGTTTCCACTACTCGTTATCTTGGCATTAGGTAGGATAGAGTGCTAGGCTCTATACCATACTGCCTTTGGCCCCCAGGAACTAAATACTAGACTAATGTGGTAATGAAATGTCGTATGGCTTTTTTAGTGCCGGGATATCCCAAGACGAGTTCGGCTCGCTAGGTGCAGGTCTTTCTATTTGATGTCTGTAGGCGACCTGCGCGTCGTGATGAGGATGAAATGATGAGGAAGACAACACATACACCCAGCCCCTGTGCCATTGGAATTAACCAATTAATGTTAAAATCCCCGACCCGGCCGAAAATCGAATCTGGGACCCTCTGAACCGAAGGCCAGTACACTGACCGTTCAGCCAACGAGTTGGACCGACCAATGTGATGACTGTGTTGGAATTAACGTTGAAGAGTCCTCAGTCAATGGGCTTATTGGATCCCGAATCGCTCCACCATTGGCTGTCAAAGATAGCTTGAGCGTCGATGGAGAGGAGTACTGAGAAAATGAGGAGTGAGATAGTTCGTCGCTGATTTCCTCACAGAGGCAGAATGTGCCGTTATTTATCGTTGTACTAAAAGCACTCAAATTCATACACTAACGAATCTTATGAACGGCATTTTCACCCCATTCATAAGGAATTGTTTTTTCTAGCATTGTTCATACCTTAGTACCTTTCATGTTGTCAAAGTGAAAGAACAGAGTGAGACAGACCAAAGAAAGTATTACATTTGTTGTTGCCCATACAAGAAGACATAGCCTTCGGTAATATAATATACATGTCTATAATGTATCTGTCTGGGACCTGGGCTGGTAATAATCATTGTCGGTGCAAATGTAGCTGTGCTCACCATGAAATTGGTTTTCATAGAAACATCCACACTTTTAACGTAATCCTGTCATATTACTTCTTAGTCTTTTTCTCATTCTCTTGGGGTCGGTACCACACGTGGATAAGCACAGTACTAGGGCCGTAAATGGATCTATGGTGGCTGGTAGTGTAATGTGCTGTATGTGAGTGAAGATGTTGCACTTTTAAGACGAACACGAACACCCAGAGAGATTAACGAGATACGGCCCGCTGGGAATCGAACCCGGGGACGTCTGAACCGAAGGCCAAGACGCATACCATTCAGCCAAGGAGCGGACCGCGTTCTCTGGACTACTTCCTGATTTTTGTATCAACAGCAGAATAACTGTCAATTTTGTAAAGGAAAAAAAAGAAAACCGGAAATTGCTTGTAAGGCGTAGTGTTGTACACCGCTGGAAAGAAAAACAGTATTTTAACTATGTCACATTTCAAACAGTTCTCCAGGTAATAGCGAGACTCGATACAGACGTACACCATAATTACACTGGGAAATAACCACAGAGATGTATGGTCTCGAACTGTGGTCAGGCATATCAATCAGATAAATAGGCTCGACTCGTCGCTTGTCTTGGCGAAGGGATTCGAAGCCGTTTCTCTTATTTAAAGACACTCTTGTCCTTGGTGATGGTAATCTTGAAACAGGTTTCTGTGCAAGTCCTTAGCATGCCTTGCGCATGTTTACTTTTTCATTCATATTTAACCAGTATTGAACATCACTTTAACTTGAAGGAGGTAATAATCATGTTGTCTACTTCAAATACACTCCATTTGAATTTTTCTTCGTGCCTAGTTACTATTGAAATGAGTCGCACGCAATTTTTTCTGCTCTACTCTTTAAAGTAAATACTCATGTTTTGTTTTGCCGGTGGGTTCCCAGTGACTCAATAATTACGCCTGCTTCTTTTGATGTCTGGCCTCGCACTATTCATCTCTGCCACATTAGTCCAGGGCAGCAGGCCGCCTTCTGTCTGACGGACCTTCTTTCTGGGAAAACACTCGCGGGTTATCGTAGTGGCGTGCTTTTTAAAACCTTGTTATAATGTTGTTATAATTTTGGGGTTTCGGCATGATTGTACTTTGGGTGAGAAGGAGTGGAGTTCTGGGTGAGAAAGTGGCGTGAGTTAGAAGAGAGTTGAGGGGGAGAGAGGGGGTTTAGCCTGCAGCAGCTCGTGCGGCTGGCCAACCGCTGGCCGACCGCCTGGTGGGGGAAGGGGGAGGGGGAGGTGCTCTTCTGCGGCAGCTCCGGACGTTCAGTTGTAGTGCGCCCGCTCAACCGCTCGTTTTGTCTGTGCGACACGCCATGGTTCACCAACAAGAGGTCCTCGTGCTTCGCTCAGTGCAGTGCAGTGCGACAGTGTCAGTGTACCGCCACAATTAGGATTTGGTTGTGTGTGTGATATTTTTTTTCTTGCTGTGTCGTGTCTAATTTTTTTTGTTTTTGAAAAAATTGTTCCCGAGGACACTTGACTTAATTCGTGTTCATCCCCTTCAGCCTCGTCCAAAGACAGAGAGACATCCAAGGTAACTAAGACCTTTTGCTTACATTCAACTTTTAAAAATATCTCCCGTAATTGGACGCGTATTTTTCACCCTCTCCGGTGCTGCTGCCTTCTTGACATTGTTTATTAAACAGCACTGTTCAAAGTGATGTTTTCCTTTTTTTTTTTTTTTTCCTCTTGAGAATTACAGAGCTCCGCTTTTATTTTTAGATACCCTTCGGGTAGTGAATCAAATACAACCATTAATGAAAGTGGCTCCAGTTTAATGTTGAATGGTGTTTTTGTCGAAAATATCTTAAGAAGGTTTCCATTGAATCATTCGTGTTCTCTTATAGGTTACAATCACCTGCGTTCTATACATTACTTTTCTAAAGTATCCCTCACTTCTAGTTTAATACAAACATTACTTTGCCATCGTAATTCGTGTGGAAATTGTCTTGGAATGGGTGGAAATTTTATAGGTATTTTAATGTATATGTAATGATAAACTGACAAGATTGCGTCATACCTTGAGAACCACTAAAATGATTGAATGTCAAAAGACAGGTGGTCTTCGTGGAGTGACAGAATTTAAGCTCCTTTGAACTCTTGGACTCGAAAGTTAATGAAGTCTCGGAGAGAGAATGAATGTCGAAGGACAGGAGAATGCAAACGTCCCACTTTTACATGTATGTGCGTTTCCAAACACCGTAAACGGGTTTGCTAATAGTATGACCCCTGGCGACCGAATGAATCGGTAGTCATGAAAAAATAGATCGTCCTTATTGGTTCGCTTGTTCAGGAGATCCTGAAGACTGGTTTTATAGGACTAAATAATCGTCATAAATGTAATTAAAATTTCCAAAATTTAAGTACATAGGCTTCTAATGGCATATCTTGTCTAAAAATTATGGTGTGTACTGAAGTAATTCATTCGAACATTGTTGCTGAATATCTGTCTGTCGTTCCTTGAAGTCTCCATCAGTCACTTGCGCTGTGCACGCAGGCTGTTTCTGGTGATTTTCGTTGCTGCTTGCCTTCTCCTAATTGTACTACCCTTTGTATTCCTGTTCCGTTAGGCCTTAAGCCGAGGTAGCCAGCCGGGTCCATACCGCGGTCAGCTGGTGCTTGCAGGTAACGGTCATTATTTCGAGTCTCACCACCACTACTCTTACTTCTAATGTAAAGTGGCGTAAAGTTTACTAGAGGTAGCACGGTATTCTTGCCCTTGGACGTAATTTGATAATGAGAGGTCGATGTGTTAATTGTTGCAGTTGTCCTTTTTTACACTCTATAGATCGTGATGGATTGGTGTCTGATTTCATGCATTATCTGATCGGAAAATCTTGTGTAATACTACAAGTTTAGCACCAAATAATTTAACTTTATGTAGACTTTTTATAAGACAGACTGTATTAACACCGTTTACAATCTTCTCAATTGAGAAAAACGACCTAGCACTAGCTGCGATGCCTAAAATCAATCCGTCCTTCATATCATCGAAGAGTTGGAGTTGATATATCGGGGAATATGACTGATTTAATCAATGTTTCACTATCAAGATTTGACAGAATAGGTAAACTATGTTAAAATATGTAAACATAATCTATTACTGTTTCTTATTGTCACTCATTGTACTTCGACTTTTACTTATTCTGTGTGGGCCTACCTATGCGAAATCCATATGCTATTTTATAATAATAATAATAATAATAATAATAATAATAATAATAATAATAATAATAATAATAAAAACCAAACCCCATGGCACTACAGCCCTTGAAGGGCCTTGGCCTACCAAGCGACCGCTGCTCAGCCCGAAAGCCTGCAGATTACGAGGTGGTGTGTGGTCAGCACGACGAATCCTCTCGACCGTTATTCTTGGCTTTCTAGACCTGGGCCGCTATCTCACCGTCAGATAGCTCCTCAATTCTAATCACGTAGGCTGAGTGGACCTCGAACCAGCCCTCAGGTCCAGGTAAAAATTCCTGACCTGGCCGGGAATCGAACACGGGGCCTCCGGGTAAGAGGCAGGTACGCTACCCCTACACCACGGGGCCGGCTCAATAATAACAATAATAATAATAATAATAATAATAATAATAATAATAATAATAATAATAATAATAAACCGTGATGGACTATTGTAGAATGTGAAATCAGCTGCATAGTTTATTCCGAAATCAATATTTATCATTATTGCAAGGTACTTACCCGAGAGTGTGGTTCGCTGCAGAAGGATCATAGTTCCAGAATTTTTAGTATAGTATGGAAAACATTAGACTTTTGACATGTGATCTAGGCTGGGACAACTAGAATTCTTTATAAATTTATGTAATACCTTACTATCACAGTATTAGTTTGTGACATAATCGGCTAGTCTCGATAACGATCGGATTTCGATGGTCGCCAGACATATGTCACGATCCCTTTCGCATTTGATTTATTTGAATGGGATGTAAAATATGCGAGAATATCAGTGGTCTGTTAAAATCGGATCATAGTCTATGTACTCCCCTCCCGTCATTTCGATCTTTGGAGGGAGACCGTTAAGCTGAGTCGAATTTCTGTGAAGGCGGCAGTTACGCGAACTGCTGTGTGTAGTAAGACAGAATTTAAGTCGCTACCCTCATGGAGTCAGCAGTATTGTATTTGTAGTCAGTGACTACATACTGAGTTCGGATGTAAACATTACTCTCAAATTGTTCCTCTAGGAGAAAGCTCCATGACATCAGAGTTGGTGCCGGTCGCGATGCCCGCCATTGCCTGGAGCAAACCTAGAGCCATTCTTGGCCCAGGGTTCAGTAACCTGGGTACGACTCTTTCGAACCTCGGGTCGGCCATTCGTCAGGCAGTTTTCAGTATCTACTGTGTTGTATTTACCATCAGCGATTGTGTCTACTGGCATCTTTTGGTGCATCAAAGAAAGCATAAAGAGATCTAGAACCCAATAATTATGCATATATTAACAATTATGTCGTAGGTGTTACGTCCCACCCTACCTTTAGGGGTTTCTGTGATGGCAAGGTGCCGCAATTTTGTCCCGCAGGAGTTCTCTTACGTTCTGGTAAATGTATCGATACGAGGCTGTCTACTAGAGCATCTTCAAATAGGCCTACCACCGGGTTATGCCGTAATCGAACCTGTCAAGTAGGGTTTAGCTGGCTACCCCTTCTACCGTACGAGCAGCCACCCAACCCGGCAAATGCATATATTCATTTAACCACAACTAATGTAACTAATTACAGTAGTGTAAAAGTGGGAGGGGGACAAAAAGGCAAGCAAGCCTTAGTTTTACGTGACTGTTGATATGATCAAAGCCACGGGACCTCCAGTTTTAATGCAGTCCGAACCAGTCCAGGCCAGTGACGAAGACCACTCAGCCGTCACGTCCCTACGTTTAACAAATAATAATAATAATAATAATAAATGGGTCAATGAATCTACAATACAACACCGCTTCATTCAAGTACTTCTTAAGCAAGTGGAAGACGTTGTGATGGGAAAGAGTGAGTCAAATTTTAGGAATATCACCGTAGACGCGCTACGATCGATCTATTTCGTTCGCAGTGAAACGTTTTTAAATATTCTATTTTAAAGTATAAATTGCAATTAAATAGCTATAATTCGAGCGGAAGAAACAGTCAAATAGTGGAAAATCCAACATAGGCGGGCGTTACGATCGATTTTGTTTTGCTTCCAGTAAACATATACCCATATTCAGCATTTAAATAAAGACCTTATAACCCAAATCAACATTCGTATCGGGAGTTACTATGGACAATCATAATATATACTGAAATGAGTTGGTTTGATCTCTAGTTCATTTTGGGCGGGCGGGGTGGCTCAGACGGTTGAGGCGCTAGCCATTTGACCCCACTTGGCAGGTTGGACCCTGGCTCAGTCTGGTGGTATTTGAAAGTGCTTAAATTTCGACACCTTGGCGTCTCTGAAAACCGTAGTTAGTGGGACGTAAAGCCAATACAATTATTTATTATTCTCTAGTTTTTTAAGCATCACTGAGAAACTGTCCCCGTCGCTGAAGAACCAGTTGCGCACCATAAACATATTATAGCCCAAATATTTTTCTCCATACTTAATTTATATTTAAGTGAAATCATATAGTAACGCCCGGCTCCATGGCTAAATGGTTAGCGTGCTGGCTTTTGATCACAGGCGTCCCGGGTTCGATTTTCGGCAGGGTCGGGAATTTTGACCATCATTGGTCAATTCCGCTGCACAGGGACTGGGTGTATGTGTCGTATTCATAATCATTTCATCCTCATCACGACGCGCAGGTCACCTAAGGGCGTTAAATCAGAAGGCCTGCACCTGGCGAGCCGAACCTGTCCTCGGACAAGCTCGGCTCAATTTACCGTAATTTCATTAAAAGCTATACGCCATTTCATTTCATAACTACAAGTCCGGTTTATTGGTTGAATGTTCCGTTTCGTAGTCGTAGGTTCAGAGGGCCTGCATGCTTATGTAATAATGAATGCATCCCTCCTCATAACGTCAGGAAAGGCATCAGTCAGTATAATGCATTTTCTCTCGTAATTCGAATATTACATACGACGCTAGATATAAGGGTAGCAATAAACATTTATCTTCTGAGAAATTTCTCTTAATTTCTACAGTATGCTGAAAATCAAATTGTAAACATGTTCTGAACGTCAAAATACGTCATTAGAACACGCAAGGTGACGATGACAGTACGTCGGTACAGCATGTATTCAAAATATTTGCACCCTCACATCTCACTCGCTGTTCACAACGATAAAATGTAAACAGTTTCTATTGAAATATAATGCGTAGAATAAGTTTGTATAACAATGACCAAACGAGTTGGCTTCACAGTCCAAGGGATATAGCTGTTAGCTTCCATTTGAGAGATAGTGGGTTCGGACCCAACTGCCCGCAGCACTGAAGAAAGTATTCCGCGGTTTCCTATTTTAACACAGGTAGATGCTGGGGCCATGGTCACTTATTTCCCAATCTCTAGCCCTACTCTATTCCATAGTCGCCATAAAACGGTGCTACGTAAAATAAACGACACTAACTTATACATGAAGAAAGTGCATGTATCATCTGACTTTACTTATTCCTTTTTTTTTTAAATTTTGCTTTACGTCGCACCGACACCGATATGTCTTATGGCGACGATGGGATAGAAAAGGCTCAGGAGTAAAAAGGAGGCGGTCGTGGCCTTAAGGTACAGCCGCCCCCCCCCCCAGCATTTGCCTGGTGTGAAAATGGGAAACCACGGAAAACCATCTTCAGGGGTGCCGACAGTGGGGTTCGAACCCACTATCTCCCGGATGCAAGCTCACGGCTGCGCGCCCCTAACCGCACGGGCAACTTTCCCGATATTCCTTTTTCTTTCTCTTTAGAGGCACTTTCACTTATATCCAGAATATTAACTAGCAAGGGATTATGCTCGGACATTATTGTTTATTAATATTACCTATTACAATGAGAGGGAGGGCTTGATTAACTCAGTTGCTTAGCTGCTGGCATCCCACTCGGAAGGCCGAGGTTCGAATCCCGGTCGATCATGGGTTGTACTTTCATCTCAAAAATGACGTGGCATCAGGAAGGGCATCCGGCCTTAAACCCCTGCTCACCGGGCGAGCTGGCCGTGCAGTTAGGGTCGAGCAACTATGAGCTTGCATCCGGGAGATAGATGGTACGAATCCCACTGTCGGCAGCCCTGAAGATGGTTTTCCGTAGTTTCCTATTTTCACACCAGGCAAATCCTGGGGCTGAACCTTAACCCTTGTCTAGTCGCGCGAAAATTATTACGTTACTAGTCGCGCACCGAGGTAACCTCCGGGATTAAAAATGCGCGTCATTTTCGTCTTTTGAGATGTTGTTTTGGCATGTTCGTTTGAAGTATCCTTCGGTATAATTAAAATAAACCCTTTTTAGTACTTGTAGATTATTTTTACACAGTTTGTTTAATCTAAAAGCAGAATACTGTAGACCTTAACTATGTCGAATGATCTTATGATATTAAATTCGTGATACTCGCCATTACCTACGACAAACACGTCATATGAAATATGAAATAATATTTTTCTTAAATAAGTTTAGAAGAACAAAACAACAATGCACTAACATAATTATAAGGTCATTTATTTAATTGCACACGAAGGAAACGTCCAGGCGATGTCACTCGTCAGAGCAATAATCCCACACTCGCACACAGGATGCACGATCGCGCCGATATGCTGATAGGTCTTATGGCGACGATGGGGTAGGATAGGCCTAGGAGTTGGAAGGAAGCGGCCGTGGCCTTAATAGGTACAGCCCCAGCATTTGCCTGGTGTGAAAATGAGAAACCACGGAAAACCATATTCAGGGCTGCCGACAGTGGGATTCGAACCCACTATCTCACGGATGCAAGCTCAATGCGCGCTCCTAACCGCACGGCCAACTCGCCCGGTGGCGGAAACTATGCCGACTGTAGAGCACACGCATGCTCTGTTGATAACGCTGTCCATGTGTCGTTTTTGACCAAGTGTGTCCACCGAAGAGACCGTATTGTATGTTAAGATCTTGATTTACACTTCGGAGTATGGACATTGCTGTAGAATATTATTATTCAGGAAGGAACCTGGAGATTAGTTATGATTACAGTGCTATTTTTATAAATGAATACAGTTGCTACAGCAAACACGAAACACAGTTCAGTTTAGCCTATATGGTTCAATAATAAATTCAGAAATTAAAACCTTGGAATTATGGTAAACATAGGATTAAAGTACTGCACTCAGAATAGGACATTGGGCCTTGCTCTCAACGTGCAGTAGTGTTTATGATGCCCGCTGGCGAGCGTCACAAGCCAGGCGTTCCTTCACCCAAGGCAGAGCGAGTGGGCCTTCGTACTTCTACTTTCACACAATGTTATTGTACTTTGATTTATTATTCAGTTGACTTGATGTAGGGCAGAGATGACTCGCGATTACACCCGTACGCGCTGACCTTGAATTATTGTATGGCTGTAACCCTCCCCTCCTTTCCCTACCGGCATCCTACACACTAGGCCTGCAAAATATGAAAGGCATAAATCTGTAGGCTACTTGTAATACGTTACTCTTAAACACCTTCTTCCCCTGTGGACTCCCTCTGTAATAGACTTCTGCAGATGCTTTCCTTCCAGTTTCTTTGGGCCGACATTGCATGGTCGTTTGGCCGAGTTTTACGGCCGGATACCCTTCCTGACACCAATCCTATGTGGAGGGATGTATTTACTATTGCGTGATTCTGTAGCAGTTGTGGTGTTGTGCTGTTGTATAATGTGCATTATGATGAACGAAGAAAAGCTATAGGAATTCACCATTCGCAGTTAAAATCTGACCAGGGCAGGAATCAAACCCAAAGCCCTCTGAATGGAAAGCCACTACGGTGATCATTCAGACAATGGACAGCACTAGATTGCTGCTGATTAGTGCCTTCCGGCTGTGTATTGTGTTGCAGATTGCGTTGTAGAAGGGCAAATCGCGCCATAGGAATTAAAAGCAAACTTATGGTGTTTGGGTGACAGGTCATAATGCCATCTTACCATGGATCCCCCGCTTTTGCGTGAAGTTCCAGCATTGCTAGTGGTTTAACGTCGCACTCACTCGTACAAGATTTCGACGACGGTAGAGTAGGAAAGGACTATTAACGGGAAAGATACGGCCGTGGTCTTAATAAGGTACAATGAGAGCATTTAATAATAATAATAATAATAATAATAATAATAATAATAATAATAATAATAATAGTTTTACGTCCTAGGTACTGTATTATTGTGGTTTTCGAAGACGCGGAGGTGCCGGAATTTTGTCCCACAGGAGTTCTTTTACGTGCCAGTAAATCCACCGACACGAGAGGCTGACTACGGACGTGGGCTGACGCATTGAGTACCTTCAAATGCCACCAGACTGAGCCAGGATCGAACGTGCCAAATTGCGCTCTGAAGGCCAGCGCTTTACCGCTCGAGCATTTGCCTTGAGTGAAAATGAGATACCACAGATAACGATCTTCAGGGCTGTCGCGATGGGGTTCAATCTACCATCTCCCGAATGCAATATTACACGGCGGTAAATTCTAACTACCTGGCGAGTTGGCCGTGCGCGTAGAGGCGCGCGACTGTGAGCTTGCATCCGGGAGATAGTGGGTTCGAATCCCACTGTCGGCAGCCCTGAATATGGTGTTCCGTGGTTTCCCATTTTCACACCAGGCAAATGCTGGGGCTATACCTATTAAGGCTACGGCCGCTTTCTTCCAACTCCTAGGCCTATCCTATCCCATCGTCGCCATAAGACCTATCTGTGTCGGTGCGACGTAAAGCCCCTAGCAAAAATTCTAACTACTGGACCGTGACTTTTCATTCCAGAATTCCCATGAAATGAAATGGCGTATGGCTTTCAGTGCCGGGAGTGTCCGAGGACAAGTTCGGCTGGCCAGATGCAGGTTTTTTTATTTGTCGTCCGTAGGCGACCTGTGCGTCGTAATGAGGATGAAATGATAACGAAGACGACACATACTCAGCCCACGTGCCAGCGGATTTAACCAATTATGGTTAAAATTCCCGACCCTCCCGGGAATCGAACTCGGGACCTCTGTAACCAAAGGCCAGTACGCTAAGCATTTAGCCATGGAGCCGGACCAGAATTCTCATACTTCCGCTAGAATCTGACCCGTGGAGGTTTTGCTGTGGAAAACCACTTCCAGTAGAATTGTGTCCACCGCTGATCTAGAGTTCTCAGCTAATCGGTCCAGTTCCGATGCCCACTCCTGCCACGTAGGTAGTGCTTCCTCGCCCCCATTCGTCTAATGTTAACGTGGGACACCATGGGAAGCCACTTCGCGGATGGTCGAGAGTGGTATTTTAATCCACTTTTCTTCCCACCTGTCCTACGGTGGCAGATGTTACCTTGTGACAGGATTTATATTCTCTGGAACAGTTCCGACTCCTATCTTGAACGGTCAGCGTTGCGGCCTTCGATTCAGAAGGCCCCTGATTAGATTCCTGACCTGGTCAAGATTTTAGCATTGTCTTGCTAATTTCTCTTGCCCGGGGACTCGGTGTTTGTGTTCTTTTTGATAAATCTCTCTTCATTTACACACAACAAAATACAATAGCGAAAACATTTCTCTGTTTAGTATTGCAGTCACGAAGGGCATCCGACCCCAAGTTGGGAAAGGACATGAAGGAATATACGTATGATAACTAATGGTGTTATTAGTAGTGTCCGGATGGTATGCAGAATGCCTATGCTTCTTTTTTACAAATTATATAATGTAGTTAATTTCGTGGTCTTGTGTACAGCAAAGATACATTTGCCTATGTTTTCCTAATATTCATTGTACAGTATAATGCCTAATTGACTTTCCACCGAGCTCGATAGCTGCAGTCGCTTAAGTGCGGCCAGTATCCAGTGTTCGGGAGATAGTAGGTTCGAACCCCATTGTCGGCAGCCCTGAAAATGGTTTTCCGTTGTTTCCCATTTTCACATCAGGCTGTACCTTAATTGAGGCCACGGCCGCTTCCTTCTCATTCCTAGCCCTTTACTGCCCCATCGTCGCCATAAGACCTATCTGTGTCGGTGCGACGTAAAGCAAGTAGCAAAAAAAACCTTTCCCTTTCTTCTCTCTGCGAAATTGACTTTCAAGCATTGTTTTGAAAATAGCTAATCCGAGCAAGTGACCTCGCGGCTTGGATCACGTAGCTATCAGCTTGTATTCGGGAGATAGTGGGTTCGAATCTCACTGTCGGCAGCCTTTGAAGATAATTTTCTGTGGTATCCCATTTTCACACCAGATAAATTCTGGGTCTGTAAATTAATACAACGTTGCTTCTCTCCCGTCCCTAGCCCTTTCCTAACCCACCATCCCCAAAGGACCTATCCGTGTTGGTGCGACGTAAAGCAAATTGTGTGCTTAAGAAATCTAAAATGTGCGTTTTAACTTCCAAAACTACGTGATACACTGTCATCGCAGAAATATGATTCGCCTAGTCTTGGAGGGTGTGTACACGGTTATATTTGAAAGGACGGTCGGGTGTCGTTGACCTGTAATCCTTCTGAGAAATATAGGGACTCATCATCATGTCTTTCCCCTAAATATTGTCAGAAAGGAAGGGTTTTAAATCATCTGTTTTCTTCAGAATGTTGTCAAAGAGAAGCAGAAATGTTTTCTCACATCTCTGTTACGGTGGACGACAGTAAAATGGCAAACATACCTCTCAGCGCTTTCATTTCACTTTCTTCATTCATGAAAGCTGGTATTTCTGCCTTTGATATGGCAGTGCTCAGTATTTTCTCCGGCCGGCGGTTGTCAAGTAAGATTCTGCCTGCAAGTGGTCGCGTATTGGCTGTGGTCGACAGATCTGCTTTCCGACCGACAGCCAAGCAGAGGACGGGTGGCCACGGCAATACCGTGGCTCTACACCTCTGCATTCGGGAGACGGAAAGAGGCTAGTTCCCACCGTCGGATGTCCTGAGAATAGTTTTTCTTGGTTTACCATTTTCCTGTACTATGGCGAATACCGAGACGGTTCCTAGGCCGACACGGCCGCCATCTCCCTCGCCTTCTCCACACAATCACAACCTCCCCACCTGAGAGTCGGCGTGACCGTCTAAGAGGCCTGCCTGCCCCTTCAGGGCAAGAATGAAGACAATTTAGTAGTAGTAGTAGTAGTAGTAGTAGTAGTAGTAGTAGTAGAAGAACGTACATAAATTCTTTCAGGAATCGGTTGGTGATGTGTTTTCGACTGCGAGACAATCCCATTCTGTTTAGTGTGTAGAATGGGTGGCGTGCCAGATGCGACCGTGCCACTAGTGACCGCATAATCTGTAACCGTGCCGGATGCGACCGGCGTTGACAAGCAAATTGTCATTTGATAAGTTGTGTCATCACCCAAGATAAGGTAAGCTTAACGAAGTTCAATGCCATTTCAATAAGTCCTATAAGCAGCTACTGCCCCTACTTTACATAACACTTCTGGGGGAAACTCGTTTTACAATACGAAACATGGTGATGCGTTTACGTCTTTTCCCACCGGGCGAGTTGGCCATGCGGTTAGAGGCGCGCGGCCCTGAGCTTGCATCCGGGAGATAGTGGGTTCGAATCCCACTGTCGGCAGCCCTGAACATGGTTTATCGTGGTTTCCCCATTTTCACACCATGCAAATGCTGGGGCTGTACTTTAATTAAGACCAGGGCAGCTTCATTCCCATTCCTAGCCCTTTCCTATCCCATCGTCGCCTTAAGACCTATCTGTGTCGGTGTGACGTAATGCCACTAGCAATAAAAAAGATCCTAATTCTCTGAAATGATTTACGACTTAGGCCTACTTATTTATCGTGTCCTATTAATACCAGGAGTGTCCGAGGACGTGTTCGGCTTGCCTGGTGCAGGTCTTTCTACCCGACACCCTTTGGCGGCCTGCGCGTCTGGATGTGGGATTATGATAATGAAGTAGGGAGAGATGAAACCCGGTTTCAGCACATAGCCTACTCCTCTCGAATAATATCAAGGGGTCTGCTCAATGCTTTACGTCGCCATCCGACGGCCGAATCACCATCAACAGCATCATATCCCCTCACTCCATGTCAGCAGACAAATTTAATTTAGTTCTATGAACCGTCTGGAAGAGTTTCGATTTATTCTTAGAGAGCAGCAAAATCAGAACGTCGCAGTTGGTAGGCACATAACATACACGGCATCAAAGCCCCATATATTCTAAGTCTCTAAGCGGTTGGCTCTGATAATCGAACCCTCCATAATGGAGCATTAGAAAAAAACGTGTTCCTAGGTTTGACCATGTGGTTGTCAATATCTCAATGATTTGTATCACAGAGTAATAATAATGGCGTGTGGCCTCCGAAGAGGCCTGGTGCAGGTCTTTGGAATGGACACCTTGTGGGCGACCTGCGTGTCTGTGAGGACGGGGCCCTGTCTATGATGAATTATAATGCTGGAAACGGCACACACACCCAGCCCCCGGGCCATTGGAATTAACCAATGAAGGTTTAAATCCCCGACCCGATCGGGAATCGAACCCGGAACCCCTAGACCGAAAACCAGCACGCTAACTATTCGCTCTGGAGCCAGGATAGAGTAAAATAAGACAGCGAAATTGAATCGTTTGCGGATGAATGAACTTTGCAATCATCGCGTGAAACCGGTTCATTGCAGTTCCGTCAGTCGTAAAATATTTTCGTCGTCTGCCTTCCTTTCTGAAAGCTGAAATTATCTTGCCTTATGAAGTCCGTGGAACAATGATTACCTAGAATTCATTAATACTTCTACTACCACCCAGTTTAAGCTGCTGGAACCTTAAGGAGGCACTCACGAATTCACTTTACCTAGTCTACATTGAGCGATCATCTCCCCGTTTCCAATCATCCAACCAAAGCAAATACGTACCTCGTTTGCCATAGCAGAATATCTTATCTTTTATCCGGCTCCATGGCTAAATGGTTATCGTGTTGGCCTTTGGTCACAGGGGTCGCGGGTTCGATTCCCGGCGGGGTCGGGAATTTTAACCACCATTGGTTAATTTCGCTGGCACGGGAGCTGGGTCTATGCGTTGTCTTCACCACCACCACCACCACCACCACCACCACCACGACGTGCAGGTCGCCTACGGGTGTCAAATCAAAAGACCTGCACCTGGCGAGCCGAACTTGTCCTCAGACACGCCCGGCACTAAAAGCCATACGCCATTTCATTTCATCAGATTGTTAGTCTTGAGCAGAGGAGACTAGAGCTCGGCTCAATTTACCGTCATTTCACTGGGTTCTTCCTGCTCTTTCAACAGGGCACTGAGCGTGGCCTCTCATCGAAGCTCTTCACTTCAGCTAAGTAAAGCTAAGCTGCGTATCACGTCAAATGTCTAATTCTGTAGGTCTTCCACCGAGCAAGTTTCTGTGCGGTTTGGGTCACAGAACTGTCAGCTTGGATTCGGGAGATAGTGGGTTCGAACCCCACAGTCGGCATCCCCAAAGATGGCTTTCTGTGTTTTCCCATTTGCCCACCAGGCAAATGCTGGGGCTATACCTTAAGCCCACGATCGCTTCCTACCTTCTAGCCCTTTCCTATCCCGTCGTCGCCACCTATCTGTATCGGTGCGACGTAAAGCTAAGTGAAAAAATAATGTAGGCCTAGTTCTTAGGTGTATATATTCTATCGCTTTCTGTTGCAGGGTGTGATAGGCGAATGATATCGTCACTGGCTTCTCAACAAGGCGGCCTTGATTCGAATACCGACCAATTAATTTGGGATTTTTGGAATGAAAAGTAACGTTACTGTCGCTAGAATTTCCCATAAAACTAGAGATCTCATGGCTGAGATCACACTATCAACAGCTTACTTGATTTCCTCTTCCTGTCATGTACTCCCTTCGAATTATTGGATAATTTTAGGGCGATACTAGGAGCTGATCTGGTGTCCTCGGGCTGACAAAGGAACTTGTGCACCTTAACAGGTTGTACTGCAGTTCTGCTAATTCAGAGAACTTGATGATAATATTATTTCTTTTGCTCTCACTACCTACCTTTTTTACGGTTTCGAGAGAAGCCGAATTGCCGGAATTTTGTTCCGCAGGTGTTATTTTACGTGTTGGCAAATGTACAGACACGAGGCCAGCGTATTTCGGTATCTTCAAATCGAACCCGCGATACTGGGTTGGGAAGGCTTGCTCTCTACTACCTGAGTTATTCATTCCGACTCATGTATAACAAACACAGCAGCACTACCACTAGAACAGCAATCACGTTTCCCAAGAGTACTTTTATAGCCAAGATTTTTGACAATAAACTCAGGGTTACAACAAGCCTATAGCTTTTAAAACCCTTTTCGCCTTGGGCCCAACACTTCTGAGACGGGTGTAAAGACCTTCGAACTTAAATGAGTCAGACATTGCTTCCCGTTACATGTGCTAGGCTCCTTCTTTCATCATCCGCCGCATTGGTCGAGGAGACAGCGTTGGAACTCCCTGTTCTCTTGATCTGACTTCGATTCGAGGTTTTGCCACTAATTTAAGATTGGTTTGAAGAATTAAAGTGATGTGTTCATAGGTCCAGGGAACATCATCGTGAACAGAAAGGCGTTAAAATATCAGCCATTATAGAAATGTCCACCCTCTTCATCTCCAAGCTAATGCTGGGATAGTAGCTTATCTAATATACAGGTCCTGGAGCTGTTAACTATGATGTTCGCAGTCTACAGCAGTCCTCTCATATTCCAACATACATTAATCACTTATGTCCGACTCGTTGGCTGAACGGTCAGCGTACTGGCCTTCGGTTCAGAGGGTCCCGGGTTCGATTCCCGGCCGGGTCGGGGATTTTAACCTTAATTGGTTAATTCCAATGGCACGGGGGCTGGGTGTGTTGTCTTCATCATCATTTCATCCTCATTACGACGCGCAGGTTGCCTACTGGCCTCAAATAGAAAGACTTGCACCTGGCTAGCCGAACCCGTCCTGGGATATCCCGGCACTAAAAGCCATACGTCATTTCATATTAATCACTTGTTTTTCTTCCTGTCCCTAGTGCAAGTAGGTTTGCAAGGTCTATGGGGGAATACATATCCCATATATAACTTTTCTCCATTCGAATGGTAGGAATCACTTTATTCCTTGTTCTTCTCTCACCCGTCTTCTTTCGTGAAGGTGGTAACGTCGGTGATAATGTCCTTTTAAACTTGATTTATCATCATCATCATTATCATCATCATCAGTATTATTTTTGTTGTTTGGTTTGATACAGCTCTACCTTCCACCCCATCTTGTGCTGCCATTTTCATTTCTACATTAAACTGAATTTCGCCTTTATTCTAATTTGCTTGTCTCCGTCTACCCCTCTTGTCCTTACCTCAAAATATAAAGTGAAGAAATCCTCGTCTCAAGATGTTTCCCATCGGTCTATCTCCCATTCTGGTCAGATTTTGCCAAATTGTTCTCATCTCACCAGCTCAAATCAGTGTATCTTGGTTTGTGATACGATCTGTCCACCTCACCTTCAGCATTCTTCTGCAACACCACATTTCAAAAGCATATATTCCCTTTTCTACGCTACGGTGTGCTTGACGAGGAGACATATTTTCGCTCTTATGTTCAAAAGGTGCTTGCGTGAAGGGTGAGGGGAAGCGAAGAAAAACGCACAGTTCCAAAATTTGGTAGACGTTAACATCCTTCGAATGCTGCCAGGTCAGTATAGTTTTGTAAGAAGGGATCAGGAAAGTCCAGGATCTAAGGTAGGTAGGGCAGACGTTTGTTATACTTCCTGTGTTTCAAGGTCATTCTTCCTAAAACCTCACCTCCCCCACTAAACTCCCTTAAACTTCAGGCGGGGAGAGCCTCTCCGATCTAACAAGCTGTAGTTCTTGGCCATATTTCACTTCCATACACTACCACGTTACACACAAAAATCTTCATAAATATCTTTCTAATATGCATATCTATGTCTGAAATGAGGAAACTTATTTCCTTAAGAGAGGCTTTCCTTACTTGCGCTAGTCTCCATGTTATATCCTCCTTATCTTCGCCATTTTAAGTTATTCTACTACCTAAAACCAACGGCCGTAGCCGTGTCGAAACACCGGATCCCGTGAGATCTCCGAAGTTAAGCAACATTGGGCGTGGTCAGGAGTTGGATGGGTTGCCACGCGCTGTTGGTCGGGGGTAAGGGAATGGAGGAGCGGAAAGGAACTGGCCACCCTACCGCACGTAAACTCCGGCTCAGAAACACCTTTGCGGAGGTTCGGACCTGCCTTCGGGAATAACCCTTACCTACTACCTAAATATCAATATCCATATACTTTTATGACTAAATGTTCTAACAACCCCTGTGGGTGGGGAACGCAGACGAAGAATACATCTACGGTATTCCCTGCCTGTCGTAAAAAGGCGACTAAGAGGGGCGACCAAGTGATTAGTACCATCACGCAGGGAACACCATGGGTCACTTTTACTTGAGCGTACCACTATGTTAGGTACACAATAGGTTTGTGGTTAGTCGCAACAGTGTGTGCTTCCGGCTGGGTTTTACAGTAGCCTACCTGTGATTAGTAGCACTATATGAGCGACACCATGGTTCTGCCTTGCCTATATTAGTACCCACTATCTGAGGAACGCCGCGGGATAGTACGAGTCCCTGTGGTTAGTACACTTATGTGAGGAACATCATAGATTTGCGTTGCCTGTAAATGGCGCCGCAGTGTGAGAAACACCATAGGTCTGGGTTACATGTGCGCATTACATTACCTGTGAGTAGTACCGTAATGTGTTGAATACCGCGAGTCTACGCTACTTTTGATTAGTACCGCAACATAACAAATACCATGGTTCTACTTTCCTAGCGGTAAGTACCATTATGAGGGTCCGATGACCTAGATTTTGGACCCCTTTAGACTACAAGCATCATCAATTCAGTATTGTGCTTTAGAAGCAGTCCCTTGGTCAGTGATACTATTGTTTAATGTTAGTTTCTGGGAATGTGAGGTATTGCGGGTCGGATCCACTGATTGTTTCATATTCATATCCATCCATTCATTCTTCGTCCTCATGTTTTAAATTCTGCTCAGTGGAGGATTTTGGACTTTTAAATTGTCATTACATTTCGTCTCATATCGTACCATTAGAGGCCGATGACCTAGATGTTAGGCCCCTTTAAACAAGCATAAGCATCATCATCATCATCATCATCATCATCATCATTTCCTAACATTATCGCCTGACTTCTTACGACTGCATTCCATTATGTAGGCTACTGTATTTATAACTGCTTACCGACGAGTAAGCTACATTAACAGTTATTGTACTGAGTGTTCAGGCTAATCACTGCAGTATTAACATTTTGATAGTGTGGTTAGTTTGTGAAAGTTTAATTCAGAGATTCGTTAGCAGTTTAGTGCTCTTGTGTGGCTGGATGACGCTGTACGATTAAAGTGGCTTCCGTAATGGGGTCACGTGAGGCGAATTACCTGTGACAATTATGGACTCGGCTTTGGACGGTAAGAGAAGTAGAGAGAGACCAAGATGGCGATGGTTACAGCGAGTTTTGAACGATTCAGTGATTAAGAATTGTAGGTCCAAACGAGGGCACAGAACTAGTTACAAACAGAATATTGTGGGAGTGTTTGTTAATTTACAGAGGCTTACAGACTGAACGTTCAGAATGAACATGGCTGGAAGTGTGGATTGTCTGTCAATGTATGTGAGAATTTTGGAATGAATTCTCCGTTCCTGTGGTTCGGATTCCCTGTAAAATTGTACTCAACCTGACAGTATGAAATTAGTTTGAACACTGTTTTAGTCCTCAGTAAGCAGTGTCTTACAAGTATACGACTTCTGGTTCGGCGTTTGATTGACTTATGATATACTACCTTACGGGTTTCAACAACAAGGTCGTTTGCCCTATTAACGAAGTTTCTTTTCCCACCCGCCCTTTAGCCGCTTGCACCTCATCCTTCAGCCTGTTGCCGGAAGGGTGAACTGGTCCCTGTCTGCTAAGTGTTGTGTGTGCTACTTGTTCTTAGTCCTTCAGTGGATAGCTAGAAACGTCTTCATTAGTGGCTCCGTATACGATTGCATTTACTAAATATGCCATTGTGGTGCTCTCTGTATTAATACGCGAAAAGCTAGTTTTATTTGAGAATGATATTTTTGTATCAGGATTAGATAGATCGCTCTCATTATAAGACATTAAGTAGGCATGCATTGGAATCTGTACAGCACTAAGGATTATAAAAGGAATCTATAAGAAAATATAAAGAGTGTGATAGCAAGTGTAATAGCCAGTTAAATTAAGCACTGCCGAAGAAGGAACGCTATTAATGTACAGGTAGTACACTTCATTACCAATAATTTAATGGTCTTTGACATTGTGTAAGTTTCTCACAGGTATAATTTTCTCAGAAACAAAGGAATGTAGAGATATAATGTTGTTGTGGGTACCCACAGGGTTTGTATCTAACTTACGTGGGAGGTGAATTATATTTTGATATAATAAATATTGGTAATAAAAAAGTCTGATAAAGTACTAAATGTGAGGAAAATTCAGTACCATGTGCTCATTCATTTTTAGAGCGACTGTACACGAAACAAAGCTCGTCACACAGCCTATTATGGGCTTTGGCTTGCCGACACGACTGCTGCCCAGCTAAACTGTCTGCAGATAATGGAATGCCAAGAGGTCAGTATCACATCATCAGTAGCTTGGTTTTCGAGCTGCGGTCCGATGTCTTCCGTATTACACAGCTCCTCACTTTGTCCTATGAGGCTGAGTGAACCCCATTCCAGACTCAGTCCAGAATTTAAAAACCTTGGACTGGCTGGGAATTGAACCCGAAGATTCTGGATAAGGGAGTAAGCCCGCCACCCCTACACCACGGGGCTGGTGAATGTAATGTGATCTGCGTTTTTGTTGTGGGTGCTGTCGTGTTGGGAGGACGTGGCCTTGGTTCCCCATCAGGACATAACATATTAGGAACGGTATTTCCAATTCTAGAGAGGTGTTATCTTAAGATTTACTCAGCCTGCACCAGAAATCAGTGCCAAAGTAATTTTTGGGTGCAAAGTTCAACCGGACATTGGCTAATCACTGTATCCCACTTAGTACCTGGAATATCTTTTATAGAGATGAGAATACAAAGAGAAGTTTACCGATTCGCTTACATATCCCCACGACCAACATTGTATTCGACAGGTTTTCCATTTTTGGAAAATCCATCTATCCCGGTTGATATCGAACTCGTGATGTTGGGTTTAAGAAGCTAAACACATATTTTTTCTAATGAAACACACTTCAGTTAGCTGATAATTTTAAGATTTCGGGATCTACTACATATCGTTACGAATAATACACTGACTGTTTTACTGCAAAAATTAAATTAATGAATTGACAACACGTCACTAATTACTGACTAACTACGAAAGTCTCTTGTACTCACAGCAGGTCCTCGGCCAACAGTCTTTACCTGGATCCGGCGATCTTTCCGTAATCTTGACTCGCACGTTTCAACTTTCACTTCGCTTCGTACGCACCAAGCTCACTTTGCACATCAGTCCCATGTAGTGAGGATAGTTGACTGTCATAACGCTCGACGACTGTACTCTAGGCTGGACTCTACAGAAGACCGATAACTCGCACAATCGACTCACGTGGCTGCTCCTCATATTGAACTAAACACATCATTCTACAAGACAACTACACAACACAACTCCTCACCAACCACTCTTGTTCGAGGCGAGCCTGCTTTTATATAGTCTACCTGATGAAGTAGTTCTAGTACATTCAGGTTGCAGCCAGAATACAAGTGTTCTAGCTTTGCCGTCCAGAAAGTTCATGAAGAAGCCAGACGAAATGGACAATAGAAACAAAGGCCGTCTCGTGCCTGCAGGTCGGTCGGTAGTTAAACAGCCTGACTCACTCACCCCTTCCAGGAAATACCAAAGGGGGGCTCCAAGAGGGCTGACAGACGTATTATCAGGGAACAATTTTGAATGCTTATTTTGCTGGTTATTCGTTTGAGGTACGAATTTTCCTCTGACTGTACAGGCACTTACACAATAATGCGTCTTTTGATTATTTTAATACCTATATTATCTTCTTTTTCATCTTCCTGGCCTCTTCCCAGTTATTTGGGATAGGCACTTTATGTTGTTTTGACCTAGTTTTGCGGTCAGATAACTTTCCTTACGCCGACCCTCTGTGGAACGATGTATTCACCATTGTGTGTGTCTCTGCTATATTGTGTGCATAAGGATTGCTGGGCATTAAGACGAACACACATGCCCAGGCCCCGAGCAGGAGAAATTAACAAGACGGGAATCTAACCCGACACCCTCTGAACCGAAGGCCGCTGGTAAAATGAAAGCCAGACAGATTAGATTAACACGTTAAAGATAGGGGAGTGTCACGAGTACCGACGAAGGCAGATGAAATCGAATCACATTCCCAACATCTGAGAAACAGTTTACCAAACCTTTCCATTTCAGCTTCTAGAAACTGATGAGATACTTTTCTTAAGGTTAAAACAATTTCTTTAACCAACAGCTCCCAACGTTAACGTTTTACACAAGCTGCTTTTGAGGATCAGAGGTAGAATACAGGCCTTCAGATTCCATGAACACGGGTTCAAACCCGGCAGAATTAGTCGAAAATTAAATAGGCTGAGGAAGTTCAGGTTGTACGATCTAAATAATCTCCAGTGATAC
The DNA here is from genome assembly GCF_040414725.1 of Anabrus simplex. Taxonomy (NCBI): domain Eukaryota; kingdom Metazoa; phylum Arthropoda; class Insecta; order Orthoptera; family Tettigoniidae; genus Anabrus; species Anabrus simplex. The sequence goes on from NC_090265.1 coordinate 1,259,285,832, forward strand.
ATCGGATGCTTGTCCTGAAATAAATAGAAATCCACAGGTCGCCTAACAGGGTTTCATTTTGTCCGCCTTGTAGATTAAAATGGAACTTGGAAACTTGTCACGCAGGCGGCCTAAATAACGCCAACTCAACATGTTTCCACATGGTGGTGGATATTGTTGTTGTTGTTGTCCTTGTTCTTCTTCTGCTTCTTGATATTATCCGACCCCTTTACTGAATGTTCAGCTTTGAGGCCTTCTTTTCAGAGGGATGCCGGGTTTGATTCCTGGCCGGGTTGATGATTTTAATAGCGTCTGTCTATTCTTCTGGCTCGGAGACTGGCTGTTTGTGCTTGTCCCTACACTTTCCTCTCTATATTCAGACAACACACCACATTACCAAACGCCACAGAATCACGCAATAGTTGATTACATCCAATCACATAGGAAAGGCATCCGGCCTTAAAACAGGGCCCAATCCACATGTGCAACACAGTTCGCGGCCGCGACCCCACAGGTGTGGGGGGGGAAAGCGGTAGAATTATTATTATTATTATTATTATTATTATTATTATTATTATTATTATTATTATTATTTTTTCCCCTTCCCCAAAATGTCTTTTTTCTTTTCTTTTTGCTGAAAGTTTCTTTGTGCTCTTATGCCCAGGTTATGTTTGTTCTAGATTTAGGTTACTGTGTAAATTGATTGGCGACCAGTTGTGGGAATGTAGGTCTGTTCTGAATTACTATTATTATTAATGAAACTAAAAGAAACCCGTGGTGCAACAACTTTAGGACATTGGTCTACCAAGGCGACTTCTGCCCAAACAGATGACTTACAGGTGGTGAAATACCTGGTGGTCATCGTTACGCCGTTCTCAGACGTATTGTCTGACTTTCTTGACCAAATCCTCTGTTTCTCGCAGTCGCGGTAGGCTCTCAGGAGCACATGAGCGCGTGAACACATCCAGTTCTAACGCATATTCACGCATTCATTGATACCGGTCATTCAAAATTGTTTCCTTTTTTTTCAAACTGATTTCGTCAATCGATCGAAAGTATTCGACTTATATCGAAGCTCCGTTACACTGACAGCTGTTCGTTTCGACTGACGATGCCAGGGAGCACAGTGGAGATTTTGCTACGAGCCTTAAGACTATTACGCATGCGCATGGAGATGACGTCATGGTTTATGCACAGATATCTCCACACGCGAGGAGCACGGTAAGGAATGTGCCTTTCCCTCTACAACCACCCTGAAACCAGAGATAGTATTACAGTTGACCACAAGGGTCCGCCATTTCCCCTGGCCACAGCTCCCAGAAGTTACTATTGCATTACATCGCCGGAAGATTTTTCTAGTAGTTAATTCTGAACAGGTGTTCGTAATCGCGGGATCAGAAAGCCAGAGCCTCAGCCTCACCCAAAGCCTGAGCGACTCAGCCCGGCAGTCGTAATTTTAGTTTTCTTGTACACTCATAGATTATTCCCGGAAAAATGCATGCTCGGTTATAAGGGTTCTACCATATGAGTAGAGAAGCAGCCGTACAAGGAACTTTTAGTGAAATAATATAAGTAAGTGATTTTGCACTTATGTTGCATTCTAATTTGGTATATTTGAGACGTGAACAAAAATTTTGTTGTGAAACTCCTGAAAATGTGGTCACGAGCCGCCACTGGCTTCTCGTATCCGACAACTCCTCAGTCGGTCACACGAGGCTTAGTGAACCACATTCCAGCACTCATTCTGGAACTGAAGCCCCTGGACTGACCAACAATCGAACCCTAAGCCTGTTGCCAGGAGGCAGGCACGCTACCCCTACACCATGGGTCTGATTTATTATTATTATTATTATTATTATTATTATTATTATTATTATTATTATTATTATTATTATTATTATTATTATTATTATTTCTTCGCATACTATCTGCCACACGGGCTGTTGCAGAGATCTGCCATGTTCTAAATTCGTGGGACAATTGAATAACACATCCGAGTACGCAAGCACTTGATATATCGTGACGTAATCTGTTCAGTCGACTGGCGCCTGCTTTCAAAGTCCTACCTCGGTCAGCGGAGACCTCCCTTATTGTATTCTTATCATGAAATAGTTTTCCGCCGCAGATCATGTTACCTGATTGCGTGTGCAGTGACTGCTTATCTGCTTCCTTGAAGATGGTATTGCAAAGGAGCGTGAGCCATCCAGACGATGAAACCCAACCGCACACACATTTGTCACTTCGCCCTGCCGTGTCACTGCGTAAGTGCCCTGATATTCACTGGAGTACATGACTCGGATTAGGCCTACAAGATAGACTTAAACCAAGCCCGGGCTGAGCAGCTCAGACGGTAGAGCTTAAGTTGGCGGGTTCGCTCCCGGCTCGGTCCGGTGCAATTTGAAGGTGCTCAAATACGTCAGCCTCGTGCCATTATATTTACCTTCGGAACAAAATTCTGGCAGCTCTGCGTCTCCGAAAACCATAAAAGCTGTTAGTGGGACGTAAAACCTGTAACATTAGAAGCCAAAGCGTCTGTAAGTTTGTGCTGAAAAGGGTTTTGACGTATTACGTATTCAAAGTATCATTGCATTTGGGCAAGGAGGCGCTAGTGTTTGCTTGTCGTAGCGGGGCAAGCAGTGGTCACGCTAGTGGACCAAGTAGTCATCACATGAATCTCTCATTACCGACAGAACAAGGTGATGCGGTTAGGAACGCGCAGCTGTGAGCTCGCATCCGGGAGATAGTGGGTTCGAATCCCACTGTCGGCAGCTCTGAAGATGGTTTTCCGTGGTTTCCCCATTTTCACACCAGGCAAATGCTGGGGCTGTATCTTAATTAAGGCCACGGCCGCTTCCTTCCCATTCCTAGGCCTTTCCCTTCCCATCGTCGCCATAAGATTTCTCTGTGTCGGTGCGACGTAAAGCAAAATAGCAAAAAAAGAACAAGGTGAATTTTCGAGGGGAATTTTTGATAGCAACAAATGAAGAAACAATAGGGCAAATTCATATTGGAATGTTTGTTGATGGTTCACAGGCTAGCAGGCTGTATCACCAAGGACTAACCGACTTCTAGTAATGTATTTAAAACGCAACTGTAGGTGGCGACAGAGCCGGATGACAAGAGCACCGGACGTAAACTAGTAGTTTTGGCATGGCCAAGGGCAGTTTTATTTTAAACACGTGATATGCTATTAGCCTATTGACGTACATTATGTCTGTAACATTTAAGCACCCTTACTTGCCGACCGACGAACTGTGGGCATTTACGGAATGTCCTTAACCAGGTATACGACATATCCCCTTGTAATAATAATAATAATAATAATAATAATAATAATAATAATAATAATTTTAGATCCCTGCAGTCTGGCAGTATTAGAACCAGGTGCTCAAATACACCAGCTTTGTATCGGTAGATTTATCGATACGTTAAAAAACTCGTGTGTGACAAACTTCCGTCACGTCAGTGTCTCAGAAAATCGTAAACGTGACACTAATTTGTATAAAAATAAATTATTATTATTATTATTATTATTATTATTATTATTATTATTATTATTATTATTATTATTATTATACGTGGGAATACCGTTCACTTGATGTAAGTTCGATGTGATTTTTTTTATAATGGGGAAGACCTCCTCCAGTCCCGTGAATCTTCGTTATGAAGATTGCCACTGAAGTCGTCAAATGTTCAAAAAAAAAAAAAAAAATGATGGATTGGGTACAAAGTGATCTTGCGATAACAAGGTGTGGTGCAGAGGACAGCGGGGCAAGCAGTGGGCACCCTTACTTGCCGACCAATGAACTGTGGGCATTTACGAAATGTCCTTAACCAGGTATACGACATATCCCCTTGTAATAATAATAATAATAATAATAATAATAATAATAATAATAATAATAAATTAGATCCCTGCAGTCTGGCAGTATTAGAACTAGGTGCTCAAATACCCCAGCTTTGTGTCAGTAGATTTATCGACACGTTAAAAAACTCGTGTGTGACAAACTTCCATCACGTCAGTGTCTCAGAAAATCGTAAACATTACACTAATTTTTATAAAAGTCAATTGTTTTATTATTATATTATTTGTATAAAAGAAAGCGTCTGTCATCTTCAGAAACCATTTATCGAACCGTATTAGCATAAAAATGAGAATCGATCCCATATCTTGTTGATTGTTAACCTCGTACTGTGACTACAAGTTCAACAAGGTGAAAAAAATGTCTTTCTTTACGAATGTTTTAACAATACATGTTTATTCGATCCTGTGAGAACACGGTGCTCTTGTCATCCGGCTCTGTCGCCAGCTACAGTAGCGCTTTGAATACATTACCAAGTCGGTTAGTCGTTGGTGATACAGCCCGCTAGCCCGTGAACAATCAACAAACATTCCAATCTGAATTCGCCCTATTGTTTCTTCATTTGAAGCTATCATTATTCATTAGTTAGACAACAACGTATCGGAGATGACAAAACTGGCCAATATACTATAGTTCAATAATCGTTGTCAGAACCTTATGCATATCGGAAGGAGGATGACACGAGACTGGTTTGGAAATGTAATGGCGGTAATGACGTGCACAGTTCATCCGGAATATGGATTCCATTCCTAATCAGGGAGAAATATAGACACATTATTTCGACATCCATAGAGACACTGCTCACTGCTTTATCCCACCCTGTGCCGAGGTTGCGAATAGTGGAAACTTTATCTTCCATTCTTCCAGGGACCATCGAACACGTATGAAGATATTTCACCAGTTTTGCTTTCAAAGACGCGTTTATTTATTTATTTATTTATTTTGCTAGTTGCTTTTACGTCGCACCGACACAAATAGGTCTTATGGCGACGATGGGATGGGAAAGGCCGTGGCCTTAATTTAATTTGCCTGGTGTGAAAATGGGAAACCACAGAAAACCATCTTCAGGGCTGCCGACAGTGGGGATCGAACCCACGATCTCCCGGATGCAAGCTCACAGCCGCGCGCCTCTACGCGCACGGCCAACTCGCCCGGTAAGACGCGTTTAATTCTCATATGCGAGCATCTTTATGTGCAGGCGTACAGTAAGTTTCTTATTGTAATTATAGATAAACAGAGTTTACATCGGGTAAAATGAGCAGATTCTTTTCACGTCCTCATCTCCCAGAAAGCGTCCCAGTCATCTTCACAAGACTGGGAAACCATTTATCGAACCATATTACACAAGAAAAATGAGAACCGATCCCATATCCAAGTTCAACCAACTGAAAATATGTCTGCTGCTTCTTTGCAAATGTTTTAACAATACATGTTTATTCGATCCTGTGAGAACACGGTTCAAGCTCACTCTACTTGCAGCCTTCTTTACATAACTGCAGCTTGCAGCAAGAAATGAGCTTTACAGCTCCGTTTGTATGCAGCTGACCTAGTCCATGGCCTCACTCAGCAGGAACAGCACATTTTCAAGTCATGTCGAGTTCATTCATACTAAAGCAGGCTACGCCTTCACTCCCTGCTATACATCTTTACAGTGAGAATTGACTGGGGTCTCTCTGTGTTGTCTTGACGGGAATTTTCGTCCTGTGTTTTGGATGAATCCGCTAGCTGAACATAAGGGTGGGGTTTAGAGCACCTGCTGCTACAATTAGTAAGAAACAGATCGGCGCTCAGACCGATGGATATGAATAAGTTTCCAACCAATCAAATGTAAAGTTTGTATTCCATAGTAGATCTATACGAGCACAGATATGAAATGAAACGTAAGAAGCATCATTTAAGAAAATATTCGGTTAGACATGATAATGGTCTGAGAGTTTCTGGCGAACAAAACAAAATAAATAATTTTTTACGTTCCACTAACTACTTTTCGATTTTCGGAGACGCCAACGTACCGGAATTTTACCTCGTATGACTTATTTTACGTACCAGTAAATCAACCGAAATAAGGCTGGCGCATTTGAGCACCATCAAATACCATAGGACTGATCTGGGATTACATAAGTTAATGGAAAAAAAAAGATCCCACTTTTGCTGACTATCCGAAGCAGTAAAGAAGTGTTCGGTTCATTCGAAGGACGTAGGTTCGACTACCCATTAGAAAGTAAAAAAAAATAAACGAGATTTCCACTTTTGTACAGGCACATGGATAAATAGTTCACTTAGCCTACTCGACAAATGAGTACCAGGTTAATTCCCTGGGGCTTTGTTGGTCGGGCATAGAACTAACCCTTTATCCCACTCAGTGTTGAGGTTACGAATAGTGAAATCCGGTCTTCCATTTCTCCAAAGGCTTTCCTGGTCCGTACGGAGATGGCTTTACTTTTTTGACCTTTACTTTCTATCTTCTAACATACAAAAATACAAAATGGCTGTGTGGTACGGGTGGTGTACTGTCTTCCGGAGTTGGTGGATCGTACCGCACTGTCAGCAGCCTTTGTCATCGAAGTTCTAGATTTTTTCCGATAACGCCTTCGAAGAAAGTCCATCTGTGTTATTGTGACATTTACCAATACAAAAGAATACATACCCATGTTGTCTTTATATGTTACTATGCGTTTATTGTGCATGCTTCTTTGTGAGGGAACAAACACCGCTGTCTCCCTATTTGCAGACTGCATCGTAGACCTTTTCTGCTCTCATATCATCTGCTGTCCGACTCGTTGGCTGAACGGTCAGCGTACTGGCCTTCGGTTCAGAGAGTCGCGGGTTCGATTTCCGGTCGGGTCGGGGATTTTAACCTTAATTGGTTAATTCCAATGGCACGGGGGCTGGGTTTATGTGTTGTCTTCATCATAATTTCATCCTCATCAGGACGCGCAGGTCGCCTACGGGAGTCAAATAGAAAGACCTGCACCTGGCGAGCCGAACCCGTCCTGGGATATCCCGGCACTAAAAGCCATACGACATTTCATTTTTTCATCTGTTGTACTTTCGAGTCCTTACAATCAGGAGCTGAACATTGTCTCCTTGGTCTGTCTCTTATAGTCCTAAATGAGGAAATCTTTCGTCATAATTCATTGTTAAAAGAATCACTTGCAGAAAAGTGCTACATAGATGAAAATTTAATGTTGCGTGGAACAGCTATACTCATTTTGCAAGCTGCTTTACGTCGCATCGACCCAGATACGTCTTATGGCGACGATCGGATAGGAAAGGGCTAGGAGTGGTAAGGAAGCGTCCGTGGCCTTAAGGTACAGCCCCAGCATTTGCCTGGTGTGAAAATGGGAAACCACGGAAAACCATCTTCAGGGCTGCTGACCCAGCTATGATCTGCTTCACTACTGTATTGATTTAATCGCATATAGTTAATTTATGTATTACGATATTAATAAGTTGTTTTACAACTCTCTGATTAGTTGTTTGCCGTTAACATTTTGTAAACCGAGCGAATTGGCCAAGCAGTTAGGGTCGCGTAGACGTGAGCTTGCATTCAGGAGATAGTGGGTTCGAATCCCACCTTTGCCGTCCTAATCTAACCCTTTCCCATCCTTGCTTTGCCGAAAACCTTCAGCGCGTTAGTGCAGCGTTAAAACTACTAAACCTGGATCGCAAATAAACCTTTTTTTTTGTAACATGAAATATATTGCGATGAAGGCGATGACTTGCCTTGTATAATTAGCGTTAATGGAGTTTAAACCAATTTATTAGATTATCAGTGCTATAATTTGTTAAGCGACCTTTTATTTAACTCGCTCTCACGTACAGAAGTTCAATTGATTCCCAATCAAGCCACTTGTTCTTCTCCCTCCCTCCTTTTCATAACGAGAAATAAGAAAAGTGAAACAAATGGGAACACATGCGCAAAAGAGGGACAAAAAGAAGATAATTATGATGGAACTACGTAAAGGTTGAAATGTTGTGGTTTGCCCAGCCTCGGACATGGATGATAGTGGGAGATAATTGTTTATATCGGGGCTAGTTGTACTGGCTGAGAGGAGTTTAGCTAATGGTTCACTAATCGCTTTCCCTTGGGGGGGGGGGGGGGGGGGAGAGTGTGTGAGTGAGTGTGTGTGTGTGTCCGACCTTCGCTGTCGTGCTGCTTCATTCAAGTTTCTCTTCCATGTTGGTTCTTCGTAAAACTGCCTTTTTACAGATAGAACAATTGAGGAATTCTGATGAATCAGAATTTATACAAAGTAGAAAAGCAGTAGTGGCATCAGGTCCTTAACGTTTTTTAATAATAATAATAATAATAATAATAATAATAATAATAATAAAGATGTTGAAGTTCGCACTACTACTACCACTACTACTACTACTACTACTACTACTACTACTACTACTACTACTACTACTTGCAGATGACAGAGACAAATACCAAAAAGGGTCACGCGAAATACGAAGGAAAGAAGAGAGTTTGTAGCATAGATCCTTGGCCCTAAAAAGTAAGCAACCGAAAATATTCCACTTGAAACCAAACCAAGGGTCAAAAGTATAAGTTAAGAAAAATAGTCTTCTATGGATACATGCTGAGGATAATTGATCGTGAAGGTATAGCATTCAAGATGCTCACTTTCAGGACATCCGGATAATGTGATTTCCACTAGCAGAAAAAAAAAAAAAAGTCAATATCTGAAAAAAATGTGTGGAATTCGAAGAGAGAACGAAAATAGGAAATACGGTACCGTATTCTCGAAGGAAGAACGAGCCATAGAATGAAGGAATACTGGAGAAAGAGAAGAAAATGAGAACGTGAAGAAATTTGTGTAATATAATCATTCCTTCCTCCGAAATGGTTTAACGTACGAAGACAAAATTACAAATAGCGGTACATATTTTAAATCCTAAGTGTGAAGTAGGAAATGTTTTAAACGTTCCGCCCCTAAAGTGTTAAATGAGGTTACCTTAGTAAACGAAATTATTAATCTCTCCAAAAGCATCTGACAAGATTGTAATATTATGGGAAGGGTCTTCTTGTATGTCCTAGCTGTGAAATATGGTATGCTTCAAAATATTCCTTCCCTAAGGGGTTTAGATAGTTGTTGACTCTCAAAAACACAATATCCATTCTTCCGAAACAGTTTCAGGCACGAGCTTAATTTTCTTTTTATACAGTGCCGGCCCCGTGGTGTAGGGGTAGCGTGCCTTCCTCTTACCTGGAGGCCCCGGTTTCGATTCCCGGCCAGGTCAGGGATTTTTACCTAGACATGAGGGCTGGTTCGAGGTACACTCAGCCTACGTGATTAGAATTGAGGAGCTATCTGAGGGTGAGATGGCGGCCCCGGTCTAGAAAGCCAAGAATAACGGTCGAGAGAATTCGTCATGCTGACCACACGACACCTCGCAATCTGCAGGCCTTCGGGCCGAGCAGTGGTCGCTTGGTAGGCCAAGGCCCTTCAAGGGCTATAGTGCCAAGGGGTTTTGTTTTGTTTGGGTATTCTACAGTATATCCTAGATGTTAATAAATATTTGTAAAAAATCATTCCTCCATTGCTTTTCGACGCACAAAATAAAATGTTCACAGTTTGGTGGCTTTTACATCCTAGGTGTTAAATAAGGTAGGGTTTAAAACAGTCAAATGTTTCCGTATGGGGTTCAAATGAGTGATACATCATAAAATAAATAATAATTCCCCCAAAACTGTTTCACTTATGAACTGAGGGCGTATTTTACAAGCTCAGCTGACAGTGCACTCTCCAAAATGTAAAACTTGGAATAATAACTTCCAGTTTAAAACCGTAGCGAAGCACGGGTATCTTGCTAGTTATTACATATGGCATATGACAGTGAACCTTAGGAAGAGATGCTGGCCATACTGAAGGATTGTGGTATCACTGGAAAATTATTGCAGGCAATTAGTGGCATTTAATCTACGTTTACAAACAGACTGTAATGACTGTAAGAATGCATTTTTTGTTCAAAATATTGATTGTATTTCATATGGATCATTTACTGAACGCTATAAAATGGCTGAGTGGAATTTAATTGTGTGGAAATGTAGTAAGCAGTTTGGCATATTTCAGTGACAAGGTCTTAATGACATTGTATTTGAAGCTTGAAAAGAAATTCAGTAAATGAGATATGGAAATCATTTCCCAGACTGAAATAATGTCAGGTAGGGAATAAGGAACTGGAACAGGTAAATTCAATGATGTACTCAGAATTTTATATTCTCTGAGGATGTTTGCGTTGTATAGCAAGTAAGGTGCGGGGCTGAGTGGCGCAGACGGTTAAGGCGCTGGCTTTCTGAACCCAACTTGGCAGGTTCGATCCTGGCTCAGTCCGGGGGTATTTGAAAGTGTTCAGGTACGCCGGTCTCGTGTCGGTAGATTTACTTACACGTAAAAGAACTCGTGCGGGACTAATTCCGGCACCTCGGCGTCTCCGAAAACCTTTAAAAAAGTAGTTGGTGGGACGTAAAGCCAATAAAATTATTATTATTAGCAAGTAAGGTGTAGCCCAATAAAGATAATTCTGTGAACTCTCAGCTGAGTTAAACAATGAGAAGAGCTCTCGGACGAAATTAACTTTACATCTTTCTCTTTTCAAGGCAACTTTGCTGAACGGGAGTGAAAGCTGGGTGAACACGATATCTCATTCATAGCCTGGAAGTAACCAGTGATAGGAAAAGTACAAAATAAAAGTAATGGGATTCAGTGACAGTTACATGAAAAAGATAACTGCAGTCGCCTAAGTATGGGAAGTATCCAGTATTCGGGAAATAGTGGGTACGAGCACTATTGTCGGCAACCGTGAAGAAGTTTTTCCGTGGTTTCCCATTTTAATACTAGGCAAATGCTAGGTCTGTACCTTATTTAAGGCCACCGAGCTCGATAGCTGCAGTCGCTTAATTGTGGTCAGTATCCGGTAATCGGGAGATAGTGGGTTCGAACCCCACTGTCGGCAGTCCTGAAGATGGTTTTCCGTGGTTTCCCATTTTCACACGAGGCAAATGCTGGGGCTGTACCTTAATTAAGGCCACTAACGCTTCCTTCCCACTCCTAGCCCCTTCCTGTCCCATCGTCGCAATAAGACCTATCTGTGTTAGTGCGACGTAAAGCAACTTGTAAAAAGAAAATTACTACAGTTATCTGCAATCAACGTTAATTAAAATTACTAATTACGTTGTCCGGCTCCATAGCTAAATGGTTAGTGTGCTGGCCTTTTGGCCATAGGGGTCCCGGGTTCGATTCCCAGCAGGGTCCTGAATTTTAATCATAATTGGTTAATTTCGCTGGCACGTGGGCTGGGTGTATGTGTCGTCTCGATCATCATTATTTCATGCAAAATTTGATTGGAAGTAACAATTAAGAAAGATTGTTTAGTCCCACTTAGTGATGAGAGCCACTTTAACTCTGTATGCTAAAAAACGCCAAATTAAGTCATTTTTCCTTGCAAACCTTGGAATCATTCCATTCCCCAATGAGAAAAAATGCCACTGATCCCCTAATTCAAAATATTTATTCAAATAGGGGAATGGGAATTCGTTTACCCCTTTGCCGCCTCATGTTTACTCCGGCTCCATCTCGACCACGTAACCCCTCTGGGTGGGGTTGGTAGAATAACATCCACGGAATCCCCTGTCGATCGTAAGAGGTGACTAAAAGGGGGACGAGACACTCGCAACTTGGGAGCATGGATTGGCAACCACTGTCCCGCTTGCTGAGTCTGACATTGCTTCCACTTACCTGTGTCAGGCTCCTCGGTTTTACCTTTCCTGTACGACCTCCTTTGGTAAAGTCTTGTTCATTCTCGACCCCGATAATGTTAGATTTTTGAGGCTTAGTCTCACCTTACTACCTTCGGCGCCCTTCAAAATCAAAATCTCTTTATTTGCAAATGAGGTGTCTACCTCTGTGGCAAATGGTACACTAAAATGCATTATTGTCAGGCACTAAATTTTAAATTAACAAGAGAAGAAGATAATTTTCCTAGAATACAATATTATACAATTTATGCTAACAATTTTTTTCTATTAATCACACAGCCCATCCTTAATAAATTTATATTGTTTACAAAATTCTTCCCTTTCATTGGCCGATACCTTCATTTTTAGAAGTGCCCGACCTCTTCCATAAATAGAGGATGGTTGCCCAGTTGTACTTCCTCTTAAAACAATAACCACCACCCCACTCGACAGATTAGTACACGATTATCTAAATACACAACAACCTGCCAGTAATTGGAGTGCGCGACGAATCTTGGAATTTACACTTGGCGGGACGCCTTGCGAGTGCTGGGATCCCAAAGTTGCCAAGCTATCGACGCGATGCAGCCTATATCGATTGCTAGAATATAACGATTACAATTTTAGTTTTAGGAGTGAATTACGAGTACAAGTTACTAAAAAAGTAATCGTTACAAGTAATTCAATTATTTTTACTCAACTCTGGAAGTAGCATACAGTATATGCAAACAGCGAGCACGATTGGCGGCATAAGCAGGTTACAGGGTTTATGCAAGACTCTAATTTTGCACCCTTATTTTTCATAATTGATGGGGATCATTTACTGAAGGCTATAAATGGTATAGTGGAATTAATATGAGCCGAAATGAATTGAGTACTTTATTATAATTTATGTCAATGGTAGTAGGTCACTCACAAGTCTAAGGTATGAAAAAATGAAATGGCGTATGGCTTTTAGTGCCGGGAGTGTCCGAGGACAAGTTCGGTTCGTCAGATGCAAGTCTTTTAATTCGACGCCGTAGACGACCTGCGCGCCGTGATGAGAATGAAATGGTGATGAAGGCGACACACACACCCAGCCCCAGTGTCAGCGGAATTAACCAATTATGGTTAAAATTGCCGACCCTGTCGGGAATCGAACGCTGGACCCTGTGACCAAAGGCCAGCATGCTAAACATTTAGCCATGAATCCGGACTCTGACCAGAGTGCAGACCCTCCACTCCTCTATTTGGAGCAATAGAGCTCTCTCTCTTTCCCCACGCCTGTCTCGCTCGCTCCTCCAGTCTCCCTCTTCCTCACTTGCTCCGTAGTGCTCCAAATCCGAGCTGAGTTGAGCCGAGCTTAGCCGAGTAGCCCAGAGACGAAGCGTTGTTCCAAGCCGAGCCGAACAGAACCGATGCACTGTGCACAGGAACTCTGAGCCGCTGTTTGCACGCGTGAGATTTTGGGCATTTGAGAGGCCTTGCTCTAAGGTATGAACTCGATGGATGAAACTGTGCATATGAACCGGCTCAGATCGTGGGATCATGTGAACCGAATGGAGGAGGGTAGTTTTTCGGGAAGGATTTAGAGACGGAGTGTACGGAGAGCAGAGAGAGGCCAAGACGACTATGATTAGGTTAGTCAGGTTTTAGTGATTACATTGTTAGAAGTGATGAAATAAATGAGTTCACACCGTCGGGAATACAGAATTGTGGAAGTGCTTGGTTTATTCACGGAGGCGGATAGACTGACAGGCATAATTCTGTACTGTATGCTGTTTTTTATGTATGTGATGTCCTACATTTGTATACTATTTAGATCTTGGCGTGTGTCAATATTGAGTGCATGATGTTATTATCGTTATCCTGCAGTGAGAACGCACAGACAACCTTGAATAGAGCTGGCGATAAAACAAGGTGGTGAGCAGTTCTGATGCTGTATGGCAGCGAGGAATGCTGGGGGTTAGATAAGCCGTGAGTCACTGACTGCTCTCTCACCGGTAGTTACTGTGTAGTGCTGTCTTGGCGCTTTGACGTAGTAGGGACGCTGGTAACATTCACAGCGGAAGATAATTCCAAGTGCTGTAGGGATGCTCCTGTTCCTTTCTTTTGTTTTGTGGCATACTGGTAAAGATTCATGCTAATCTTCTTCAGCGTTATCTCCTCATATTTGTGTGGGTTCAACAGAGCATCCACGTTCATTTTCGAACCTGACCTGGTATTCAGATCGTATGTCGTTCCAATCGCAGCACGCTGCTCCTGTTGTAAATCCCGCCTGAAGTCATCGAAATTCGAAAAAAGAAATGGGCATATTTATTCAATTTTGTCTTTAGTCTATATGGGATATTTCTAGGGTAGGTGAAGATACCCAGACTCATTTTATTTTTTGAAATATTATTTTTAAGATTATTTGTAAAATATATAATCCTTTTCATTTAATTTGATTTATTAGACGGACCTGTGTTATCCATATCACATAACATTGATATTTATTAATGCAATTTGGATTATTAATAATTGAAATTGAAAATTAACCCTCGTTACAGAAGCTTTGTTGTTGCTTCTTCTCATAATCTTCGGTTGCCTTTAGGCACTAGAAAAACGAATTGTAGAGTCATTAAGATTACATTAATAATCACCTTCCTCCAGATTTTCCTCCATTATTTGAGGTCGGCACTACTTGTGGATCTGGCCTAGTTTTGCGGCCTGATGCACATCGTGACGTCAACTTTATTTCGAGAGATGCATTTACTATTGTGTCTCTCCGTGGTTGCTGATTGTGTAGTGTGTTGTACAGAAATGGTGTATATTAAGACTAGCACAAATAGTCAGTCCCCTAACCAGAGGAATTAATCAGACAAGAAAAGTCCCCGGCCAGACCGAGAACCGGACCTGGGACCATCCTATTGGAGAACCACTTCAATTGGGCCTTCAGCTGAGGAGTTGGACTAAGGTTATACTAATAGCAAGTCATATTTTATTGCTAATAATATTTTTGACACTGTTTTATCAACACGATTTCCATTCGTACAAGCTGTGGAGTGTTTTGTTCTCATGCGTCAGTTCGGGTGCTTGACAGTGAGAACCGAATGACCCGGTGACTTTTAACATGCTACAGCCTACGTGCTAATGGGGTATTCGGTCGTCGTAGGAGGATAGAAATAACCTCCAGTTGACAGCTGAGGAAGTTATTAATACCATAAGGCTCTGGATCGAATATCACACTGCTATTTTATGCGTGATTATTCTGGACCTATGACCTATTCCTTCCATCTCAAGCATGGAATAAGTAGTAGAACTACCGTAGAAGGCAGTAAAAACCAACGCTTCTTGCATAAACAGTTCTTGCAAGGGGATGAAAATATGTCCGACCGTCAAATCTCAGATTCACTAATCAAATGAAGGTGACTATGGCTGGTGAGTCACCTGGTATGTGGAATAAGAAGATTCCATAGCTTTTATTGCAACTGATTGATTACCATTATTCTCTGCTTGTCTTTAAGGCAAAGAACGATTTGCCCAGCAGGCGTAAATCATTAGCCATTTGCCTGGCAAAAACGATATTATATTTTCCTTCGGTCCTTTGATGGGTCAAGATTGATTTGCTTATACCGCTAACGTCATGCGGAGACGAATGGCGAGATTGAAAGCTCTTCTGAGGGAGCTGGAACGTTTTACATGTAACATAATTGAAGTTGCATGTATCTTCGTGGAATTATTATATTTCATTAAGAAAGAACTTCTGCGGTAATCGAGTGGCATGTTTTTATTGAATTGTCATGGATCCTTTCGAAGAATGTTTTGATTCTCGTCCACATGAATTAAATTGAAGTCGATGAATGAATCAAATTATTGCTGGATACATTCATACTTCATTATAGACTGCTATGCCTTTCGGAGTTTAGTTTGCAAGCCTCTGTGAATTAACTAATCTTTTTTTAATTTCTATTTGTTTTATTGTCTCATTGACGTTAATAGGTCGTATGGTGACGATGGTAGAGGAAAGGCAGCAACGTGACTCAAACCACGTAGCCATCTCGATCAGACTTCCAGAATCCTCTGTTTGCAAGTAGCTCTGTGGTCTCACTTGGTTCCACTCCTGTTATAATCTTGAATATAAAATCGTAAAGACCACGTGTCTGTACATTGACTATTTTGGCGAAATATCCCTACAGTTATCTGTTTCAGGTGTAATAATGCCCATCTGCATTTATTTCAGCTTTGGTGTTTGTTTGTTTGTCTATAACTTGAAAACTACGGGATATGTTTCTACCAAACTTCATATTTAGAATCCACCTATGCTTGGTTAGGTTTTAGGGCCAATATTATTTCTAAATCCCTGAACTTTTTTTTTTTTTTGCTAGGGCCTTTACGTCGCGCCGACACAGATAGTTCTTACGGCGACGATGGGATAGGAAAGGCCTAGGAGGTGGAAGAAAGCGGCCGTGGCCTTAATTAAGGTACAGCCCCAGCATTTGCCTGGTGTGAAAAAGGGAAACCACGGAAAACCATTTTCAGGGCTGCCGATAGTGGGATTCGAACCTACTATCTCCCGGATGCAAGCTCACAGCCGCGCGCCTCTACGCGCACGGCCAACTCGCCCGGTAATCCCTGAACTGACTCGGGGTTTATACGAAACCGAAACCGTGATTTTGCACTCCCACAAACTATACACAACCAAACTTAATGGAAATGAATTTCTAAAACTTTTTTCTCATATGCATCATTTCGACACGAGGATTAATAAGGGACATATCATTAACGGACCGTTTTCCGGTACAAGTCCCACCGGACTTAACTCAAGAGCAGGTGCGTGTAAAGCGTATTTCGTATAACTTGAAAACTACTGGAGATATTTCAACCAAACTTCATATTTAGCATCCACCTGTCCAAAGGTAAGTTTTTAGGTCCATTCCATATCAAATTCCCGGAATAGACTGGGTGTTTATAGGGAACCGACACAGTGATTTTACTCTCTCACAATATATACAAGACCAGCCTGACTGGAAATCGAGCAGCCTCGATGGAAATCTACTTCTAAAACTATTTTCTCATGTGCATTTTCTCGATAGGAGCATTAGTAAGGGAGACATCATGAACGGTCGGTTTTGCAGGCTATGGCCAGCGGACATAAGCCCAAAAGGTGTTGTACGTTGAGCAGATTCCTTATCAATATAAATACAATCGTAACGACTGTGCGTCTGTACATTGACTATTTTGGCGATATTTTCGTACAGTTACCCGTTTCATGTGCAATATGCATATTTGTTAGCTTTTGTTTCCTGAAAGTCCTCATATTAACCCCCCTCCCCCAAAGCAAGATTGACGCACAATCTGCCAGATGAGCTAGAAAATTGAATTTGGAAAAATTATGTATTAGCCTGTAACCGACGAAAAGCTTCCAAGATCTTTAAATATTTCATATCTTCCCCCTGAAAAATATCGGAATATTGAGGCAGTTTTACTGTCAGTGCAGACCTTCGTTTCGTGGTAATTCGCGGCTAAACGGTTAGTCGTATCACAAAACGGATGGCACAATCTTATTTCAATTTGGAGTGATCTAAAACTTTGGTCGTATGACGTTTCGTCGTATCTCTTATTCGTTATATATTAGATTTGTCTCCATTTCTCGATTATACCTACATTTTGCTCTTTGTACACGTATAATTCGTAGTTCGAATCACTTTTATGAAAGAAAGAATCATCTAATTTCACACGAACATTGGCCCACCTAGTATCCACACGTGAGCAATATTCAATGTTTTTTAACTGTCACCTTAGTACCCTAAAGTAATGCACTGTGAGAAAACCTTACCCAAATTTCACCCTATTCAACGTTTCTAACTCAATTTTACCCATAAATAGGTGAGACAGGAGAAAATATCTTAAGGCCAGCCATTTACACCGCTAAATGAGGCGTCTTATGGTACAATGCGTTTGTCGATATGGTGTATCGTTCAGCAGCAATTAATCTGTAAATAATGAAGGTTTTCAATATAGTAAACATGCATCTACTTCGTATGTTGATCTATCTATATTCATTGAAGCGATTTGTAGCGATGTAGAAAGGGTGCGTTTGATATTATAATTGATATTTTACATCGATGGTAACTTTCAGCAGCAGGGCATCTGCTAGTGTAATCATTACTCTCCACATCGACTTTGACGTGCAGTAGGAATGGCATCCTTCTCCAACTCCTTTGTAACTAGCATTAGTAAGGAGGGACTACCATTGTAATTAATAATTCCCTTCTCGATTTGACTGGCAGAAATCAAGGGAGCGTACAATTTTGTTCAAAACTCCCCCTATCCGATTGTGTTTGGGAGTAGGCAAGTGTTCTTGCCATTATAAACATATCTACCCATCTAAAATGTGACTGACATTAGGCATAGTGGACTTGCTGTTGTCAAACCAATTATTATTATTATTATTATTATTATTATTATTATTATTATTATTATTATTATTATTATTATTATTTGTGCTGTTCGGTTAATAGAGAAACAATTATCACTGGGGTAGGAGTAAGTGTCCCTTACAAGTGTATCATTTCACGACATTACTTGAACTGTGATGCTTAAACGTATGATGCAAACAACTGATTAATTGCATTCGAATTTATAAACCCTAGAAGCTTTCTATCGCCGCTGATCAAGATTAACTCTACCACGAAACTTACGAGCGCCCGGCCGTTGTTCATACAGTAGTTTATGAGCTTAGACGTGACTTCAAGAACGCATACCACTGAATGGTGGTATTGTGATAGGAATCAAATCATGTAACAAATCAAATAAAGTGAGCTCACAGTTCTGATCAATAGTATGAAGGAGGCGAGTGTGCAGACCAAATTATTTTCCTGTTTTCAAGCCGACTGATTGTACGCTAGTGAGATCTGGGTAGACCTGGGATGTATTTCATAATCTTGAGGTAACGTACCCAAGAATAACGGGGTCAGGTGAATACATTTTATAACCAAGAGTGAAATGCTTTGTTAGAAAAAAAAAACTCATTGAAGGAAGCTGTGCATATACACCAGGCTTCTGTGGTAGAATCCTGTCGAGTAAATGGGAGAGGATGGATGTCTGTCTCTTAGGTCATCAGCCCAGAGGCTGGTTGGATCCTCAAAAAGCATCACCAAAGCCTATGCAGTTATAGGGAAACCACAAAAACCAATGGCAGTACCAAGATGAGGCGTACTAGGCAAGATGAGGAGTGAGGTAGTTTGCCATTGCTTTCCTCACTGAGCCAGACAGTGCTATTGTAGCACAACTAACCCTATGAGCAACACCTTTCATGACACTCAAGACACACTGGTTGTGCTCTGAATGTCATTACTCAGCACCACCCATACCCCAGCAGCTTCCATATTGTCAGAGCCATGGATGAGAGTGGGACTTCAGTGGAAGCTACACTTTGCTCTTGCCTGTGCCAAGAGATGGATGCAAAAGTACTGTATCCATCAAGAAATGACAGCAGGCAGAGAGGATGAATATATACATATATATTTAGACATTTAACGTTGCATGAATATAAGGTTTTGGTTACGTAGGGATAGGGAACAGCAAGGGAATAAATTAGCCATGGCCTAAATTAAAAGTGTAGCCCTAGCATGATGTAGAAATGGGAAACTCTCGGAAACCATCTTCAGGGATGTTGACAGCGGGGTTTGAACTCTATATGTAAGCACAGATGATGTATTATTTACAGTCTAATGGACCAATGGACTCGGTCATGGAGCTTAGAGGAAAAGGAGACCTGAGATGAATGATTATAATAGGTGCTTGACTATTTAGAGTCGAAGAGACCACCTTGCTATCTGCGAGCTGAGGATTATGTGGCCACTCACTTCAGTAAAACCGGGCGAGTTGGCCGTGCGCGTAGAGGCGCGCGGCTGTGAGCTTGCATCCGGGAGATAGTACTGTAGGTTCGAATCCCACTATCGGCAGCCCTGAAGATGGTTTTCCGTGGTTTCCCATTTTCACACCAGGCCAATGCTGGGGCTGTACCTTAATTAAGGCCACGGCCGCTTCCTTCCAACTCCTAGGCCTTTCCTATCCCATCGTCGCCATAAGACCTATCTGTGTCGGTGCGACGTAAAGCCCCTAGCACTTCAGTAACGCAGACTGAACGCTTTGGAAAAACAGTCTATTTTAATGTAAAGCTATGTGTGAGCAAGCAAGCTTGTAGTTTCACGTGGAAGTAGATATCGTTATCCGTGGCTAGAATCACGAGATCCAATCACGTTTTTTGCGTACAGCAACGTAATTTTTAAAACTTTAAAACATTGCCCGGGATTCAAACTGCAGCTGTCTTCCAAGGTCTGCGACGAAAATGTAATATGCAGATGGACCGAGTCATTTAGTAGCCGGTTAGCCGTTATTGACTGCACATTTTAGACTTCGATTTGGATATACATTTCGTTTCGTTTGAATAAATTTATCTTGGAAGGTTTTATTTTACGCGTGAATAAATTATGATTAGAACCATGATCTTCTTGAAGTTGTAAATGTTGTTAATAATTGAGTCTGATTCTTGTTGATCCTCGAGTTAGCTATTGAAAGACCATACCTCATTCATTATCCAACTCTCTTTGATTGATGGAGCTTGTCTAGACGGCTTATGACAGAAACAAGATGTTGAGTAGTGAATGAAGTAAGCGATTATGTCACAACATGAGAGCTATTGGTTAAAGTTCCTGTTATTCTAATTGTCAATAAAGTCAATGCAATTTTATGGTTCCAGTGTAAAGGAGCGCACCTTCGTAGAGGATCAATAGGATGGACATTAGGATTCTGTTGTTTCATAGTTGGAATCCTAGCGCTAATATTGTGACTATGCATTGTGCAGTTTATTCTGGACAGTCATTGAAAATGCTGACGTAGTGCAATAACTAGCTTAAAGCCAGCTGCCTCAGCGGATCAGTGGTAGAGTCTTACTCATGATCCTAAATTTGCAGGGTCAGTCGTGCCTTAGATCAGTGGTATTCAAACATTTTTGGTTGGCGTACTCCCAAAATCCAATTGCTTTATCTTAGTACTCTCGAAGTACAAGTATACAGCGATTAAACCATAATAAATGATTGTTGCTGGCTGCCAAATAACATTAACTATATTATCACCTTCCGCTTGCGCAGGATCCCTGTACGCACTGAGGCTGAAAGAGTTGTGGCCGGGGATTTAAGATCGCATGCCCTTCTTTACACCACGGGATTTTCAGCCAAGCAGCTAAACTAATCAACCCCCCTCCCCCAATCACACCAACAAAATTATATTAACTCAGCCATGGGCACCGTCCAGTAGAATTGCGCTTTCAGTGCTAGATGGCACCACTTTACAAGGTGTTTACCTCGCATAACTTAAAATATTTTAATGCAATTAATCTAACAATTAAATTATAGAATCCGGGGTTTTCTTAAACTGTGCTATTCCGGCATATATAGGGCATTTCTAGGCTTTGATGCATACCGAACAATCCACGTAATCAACAAAAGTACAAATTATACTGAACACTGTACAAATATATAACATGATTTATTTTTATCGAGAGAGAGCTGCCTCTGTGGATCAGTGGTAGAGTGTCGGCCTCCGGATCCCAAGATGGCGTGTTCAAACCCGGCAGAGGTAGGCCTAGTCGGATTTTTGAAGGGCGGAAAAGAGTCCATTAGACACTCCATGTCGGCATGTAAAAGATCTCTGGTGACACATTTGGTGTTTACCCGACAAAATTCATTAAATCTCAGCCATAGACGCACAAGAGAGTTTCAGTTTACTCGGTCTGCTATCTAGTGGGCCTAGAGTAAAACGGAACGTCGAAATTGACGAGCAGACACCCAAATGGCGCCAAATTGAAATGTGTGCACACGGTAGCTGAGGCCATACGATTATTGTTATCATTATCATCATCATCGAGAGAGAGAGAGAGAGAGAGAGAGAGAGAGAGAGAGAGAGAGAGAGAGAGAGAGAGAGAGAGAGAGAGAGAGAGAGAGAGTGCGTGCGTTTTTTAAATGATGCAGATTTTGGTTGGGAACGACCGAATGAGGTGGTTACGTGGTACGTGTTGTGTTGCTGTAAGCTTGTATCCGGGAGATGGTCGCCTCAAACTTCCTCAGCTGCTGTGAAGATAGTTTCCGGGTTTTTCTTCCATTTTCACACCTGTCAAAACTTTCAGAACATTTGACGGTGGATTTCGAACCCATGCATCTCCCGAATGCAGGTGACTCTACAGCCGTAACGCGTTACGACGCGCGGCCACTCAGTTCGCTAAAAGGCACATATTTTGAAATAAGTGAAATAGAGTTTAAATTGACAGGAATCACGGAAAAAGACATTCAAAATAGGGAGATCGTTAGATCCAAAGTTCATCGGGAGTTGGCCGTGCTGTTAGGAGCGCGCAGCTGTGAGATCGCATCCGGGAGATAGTGGGTTCGAACCCCACTGTCGGCAGCCCTGAAGATGGTTTTCTGTGGTTTCCCATTTTCACACCAGGCAAATGAAATGAAATGAAATGTCGTATGGCTTTTAGTGCCGGGATATCACAGGACGGGTTCGGCTCACCAGGTGCAGGTCTTTCTACTTGACTCCTGTAGGTGACCTGCACGTTGTGATGAGGATGAAATGATGATTAATACAACACATGCATCCAGCTCCCGTGCCATTGGAATTAACCAATTAAGGTTAAAATCCCCGACCTGGCCGGGAATCGAACCCGGGACCCTCTGAACCGAAGGCCAGTACGCTGACCGTTCAGGCTGGGGCTGTACCTTAATTAAGGCCACGGCCGCTTCCTTCCCATTCAGATGCCTTTCCTGTCCCATCGTCGCCATAAAACCTGTCTGTGTCGGTGCGACGTAAAGAAAAAAAAAAAAGATCCAAAGTTCACAAAGGCAAGTTGACAAAGAAGAAAAACCGAAGAAAACGACCGAAACAGCTTGGACCAAAGTGATAAAAGAAAGCCCATAGCAAAAAGATGAACGAAATGTGTGCACAAAGAAGGTAAACATATGTCTCTTAAGTATTTCGCATAGTCCTAAAGGGGTTTATTCGCAACTGAAGATGATGATGATATACCTGGGCATTTTTGCCCCAAGGAATTAACCTGGTACTCTTTCCTGTTGTAGGCTTAGTGAGCCCCAGGGCCATGCGCCTCTCCAGAAAATTCTCCTCGACTTCAGAACGGTAATAATTATAATTTCGTGTGGCTATTTCTAGCAGAGTGCAGCCCTTGTAAGGCAGACCCTCCGATGAGGGTGGGCGTCTGCCATATGTAGGTAACTGCGTGTTATTGTGGTGGAAGACAGTGTTATATGTGGTGTGTGAGTTGCAGGGATGTTAGGGCCAGCACAAACGCTCAGCCCCTGGGCCATTGGAATTAGCCAATTAAGGTTAAAACCCCCGACCCGGCCGGGAATCGAACCCGGGAGCCTCTGAACCGAAGGCCAGTACGCTGACCATTTAGCCAACGAGTCGGACTTCAGACCGGTGAATCAGAACTTCGTTCTTCCAAGTGAACCGAACGTGCCTTATCCGCCATGGCTGGGAAGCCCCCTGTCTAGATTAGTAATTGTCTATGTCAGGGTAGATCTGAACTAGGAATGGGATATCTAAAAGTAGTATTAAGGAGCAATCCGGATGTGAAGCAGGAAGGTTAGTGTGCAGGACAAGCACTAGAGCGTGCCACGGAGTCTTGACAGAGTTATAGGGGTAGTGTCTGACTCGTGGAGCAAAAAGAAAGCTCACACTGAATTAATAAACAAATGTCTGCAGGACTCTGGTAATGTGTTTTGAGTTCTAGCTGGAAGGCGTCGCTCCTTTAAAATATGACCAATGAATGGAGTCCCATACTCTACTACTACAGACAAGATTAAAAGAGTAGATTTCCTTGTATACAGAATGTATAAATTTCCCGACGGAAGTATATTTTAGCTATTTTGGAACCTGGCCCATTTATATGAGACTGTTACACACTGGGGTGGGGTGGAATGTATCTACAAGGAGCACGCTCCTGACATAACATCCAATACGAATGAATAGGGCATTTTCTTAGCATCTCCTTTGACAAAATACGTGAGGAAGGGTAATGTTTATACTGTACTACCACTAATCCTATTTACGGCCCCATAAAGGCATGACGAAGAAATATAAGATAACAAAAATATAAGATAGGTGACATCTACGACAAAATCGTGAATACTATCCCCGTTAATAAATTACTGTAAACAATTATGAAGGGGGAAGTTTTCTCCGTTACTGTCTTGTTATTATTGTCGATCATTCTAGGGTTTGGGAAATCTCTTGTTTCTGTAACAACTGCCTGATTCACTGGCCTACGATGGAAAAAGCATATTTAAAGTAATCGCTGATATACCTTACAGATAAAGAATCACCTCTGTAGTGTTTTTGTATAAATTACTACTTCTCCTGTTTTTATGACCGGTACCACCCTGGTTCGTACAGCAAACCGTAGTCTCAGCACAACTATCACAGCGATATATTCCGTGCTATAAATGACAAACAACAACAACAACAACAACAACGCGCGAAAAAGATTTTGTGAATATTTTGATCACAATCCTGTACCCAAACATAAGAGAAGAACAGCTAAAATACTAGGTATTCCATTGCGACACCAAACTCATGAACATCAGTGCATACGTAGTTCTAGAAACAATCAATGTTTAACAATAACATCCGATTTCACTCAGAGAAGCAGATGACAATACGTACGTTGCTCAACCAAAATTGTTAAATGCATATTAATGTGCATTATTTTAATGTTCTTGTAATGCAAATAACGTACAAACTGAACGTTAAAACAAATCCACTAAAAAACTATGGATGCGAGATTCGAACCTTGAAGCAGAGAGCTTGCACGTTGCGTTACGCAATCATTGTGGTTGATAAGTAGCGGCTTGTCTTGTGAAGCACACTTGGAATATTCGAATTCCATTTTCTCGAAATTGGGTGGGAGTTGCGTCTTGCAAATTTAAACGGGTGCCATGGCCTGCAAGTATACTGAAAATGGATCAAATCGGTGGGGACAAGTTGGCAAGGTCTCGTTGTTACAAGGGTGGGGGATTTCCTAACACTTACTCACGAAACTCTACAGCTAGCACTTCCACGGGGTTGACTCTTCTTCAGGAAGATTTGTTATTCTCCCGGTGTCGTTGAAGGCAGGGGCTAGGGGCTACTATTAGGTTCTTTCCAACAGAGTCGCTCTACCAGTACCTCGCCTGTTTGATAATGCGCAACATGAAAGTCCCTTTCCAACACAATCAAAGTTAAATTAATATATTTGTCCATGTACAGTCCAGCTTTCCAAATAACTCTTGGCATTTGTCGCTGATGGTCGGAAGTAGTTCACTGTTTGAAGCATGTACCGAGTCTTCCATTTCAGTGGTATGGGCTGAAAGACTGAATCTTACTCATGACGTTCGCTCTCAACTGTCGGGTCTGGAGTTGTTTCATTTTATTTGTGCCAGACTCCTCAATTTGTTTTTTCCTATCCGATCTGCCTTGCTCACCTCTTTTTTTCTTCCAATCTTGGCGGTATTGTATCTACTAGGCTTAAGGAAATGTTCCCCTTCCCGTTTTCCGTGACCCTTCCCTTTCTTTTAATAATAATAATAATAATAATAATAATAATAATAATAATAATAATAATAATAATAGGTTATTCTTTTCAGTCGTTTGGTGCATTTTATTGGATATGTTAGATTATTGTTCTAAGTTTATTGTGAGAAGAGAGAATGACTTTTTACAATCTTCATCCATTGAAGATGACGGGGAATTGCTATTTTTCGTAAAATAATAATTATGTTACTCCAGTTCAATAGAATAATTCCTCCCTGCCAGTTCATAAGACGACACGAGAAAGCATTCCAACAAAGCCCATTCATGTAGAAGTCCCATAACCGATGCTAAGTCAGCGTATGCGGATGTATGCGGAAATATGTGAATGAATTCATGTACAGACAACTAATTGCGTACTGGAAAGTACCTATCACTGCCGCCGTAGATTGTTTCGGAGGGGAAGTATAATTCCTTATGGTTCCTGTACATAGTAGGCCTATCTACAGCATGATAATCATCAACCGCCTTAACTGTACGAACAATTTAATGAGAACTCATGAGATATATTATAGACAGTTTTCAACACAATGTTATGGTTTGCCTGTATTGTTCAACCTTATTTCGTACATCGTGCCAATCTCAAAAATCTCGTATGACAGTCTGGTATCCCTCATGTGAACGTGCTCTTAACTCAGTCTTGAGAGCATTATTATTTTATGACCTGGTCCTCGTCCTTGAAATATTCGTCACGTCCTCGCATTGAAAATATGTTTTAAATTGTGAAATATCTAAGTTATTTGATGTTTAACATGTACGACTGTCTGTTGAACACTGCAATGAAAACTGATACCTACTTGATCGCTGTTATATCGATAAACTAGTAGCAGGTGTAGGCTGAAAAATAAGCAGGAGATAAAGTTGCAACTAATGATTTAAGTAATCACCACTGTGTTGAAACCTTCGTCGTTCGTTGGGATTAGTGAGGTGATGAGGATTGTTTTTGAGGGGCGTAACAAAGTAGATCATGTCCCCAGAAGCTCTCAACTGTCGGGTCTGGAGTTGTTTCATTTTATTTGTGCCAGACTCCTCAATTTGTTTTTTCCTATCCGATCTGCCTTGATCACCTCTATTTTTCTTCCAATCTTGACGGTATTACATCTATTAGGCTTAAGGAAACGTTCCCCTTCCCGTTTTCCGTGCCCATTCCCTTTATTTTAATAATAATAATAATAATAATACCGAGCTCGATAGCTGCAGTCGCTTAAGTGCGGCCAGTATCCAGTATTCGGGAAATAGTAGGTTCGAACCCCACTGTCGGCAGCCCTGAAACTGGTTTTCCGTGGTTTCCCATTTTCACACCAGGCAAATGCTGGGGCTGTACCTTAGTTAAGGCCATGGCCGCTTCCTTCCAACTCCTACCCCTTTCCTATCCCATCGTCGCCATAAGACCTATCTGTGTCGGTGCGACGTAAAGCCACCAGCAAAAAAAAAAAAAAATGTAGTGCTTGGCCTTATGTTGTGTTGTGTTTGGATGAAGAGAAATGTATGAAGACGAATACAAACACCCAGTCTCCTAGCGAAGGAAGAAACCATTCGCAGTTTAATTCCTCGACCTGGCTAGTAATCGAATCCGGGGCCCTGTGAACCGAAGATCAGTTGATTGACCATTTAGCCAAGGAGCCGCTCGAAGGTCTATTTTAATTAGTGTTTCTTTATTGAAATACGCTTCCCACTTACAACTGAATTAAATATAGTAAACACATGCATAAGAACCAACAGAAATATTATACAATTAATTACAGTAATTATAGTATTTAAATTTCTACTGTGAAATAACCCGGTAAACGGGCGCCCAACTGCTGGAAGTATTCTGATACTTTTTTCTTGCTATTGTTTTAATGTCGCACTAACACATCGAAGGTTATCGGCAACGCAAGGATTGGAAAGGTATCGGTCATGGCGCTAATTAATGTATAGCCTAACATTTACCTGGTGTGAAAATGGGAAACCACTAGAAACAAACTTCAGTGGTGTCGACGGTGGGATTCGAACCTCCATCTCCCGAATGCAATGTCACATTTACGCGAACCTAACCGCACGGCCAATTCGCTCGATGATACATTCTTACCGTGCGAACTATAATAATGGAGGCATTAATGAATTTTGATTCTTTTTAGTGCGTCCAGCAACGGCCAGCATGGCTAACGTGCAAATGTTGCTCGGTCGTCATGGTAACTAATGTAAATGGCGATAGTGCTTGTTGTTGATGTTATTATGATTGGTTTTATAAGCTACAAAACTGCGTGCTTATTAGCCCCTACTGTTCACGAAGAAAATAATGATTATCGAAATTATAGGTAAAACGTGAAGGAACGATCCCTTGATGAATTAGGGAAAAAGGAATGATAAAAGGGTCAGGAGTGAAAATTCTTTTATCCTCGTGTGTAAAGAAAATTATGATGACAAAGAAAATTATGAAATGAAATATCGTATGGCTGTTAGTGTCGGGATATCCCAGGAAGGGTTCAGCTCGCCAAGTGCAGGTCTTTCTATTTGACACCCATAGGCGACCTGCTTGTCGTGATGAGGATGAAATGATGATGAAGACAACACATAGGCCTACACCCAGCCCCGTGCCATTGGAATTAACCAATTAAGGTTAAAATCCCCGACCCGGCCGGGAATCGAACCCGGGACCCTCTGAACCGAAGGCCAGTACGCTGACCGTTCAGCCAACGAGTCGGACAAAGAAAATTATGACGACTGACCATGTCATAAGTCTCTAAAACTTATTAACTATAACATTACACAAACTAACTAACTAACTAACTAACTATATTTGTTTGTTTTGGATATGTCTTTGCTGTTATGCCTCATCTCCGTTAGCTGGCATTGCTGCTGCTACACAACAGCTAGTTTTTGGTATAAAATACATTTTCATTAATTTTGGCTCCTTAGGCCAGCCTTGTGAGGAAAGCAACGGGAAACTACCTCACTCCTCATTTTCCTCTTCAGTGATGCCTAGGCCATCCATGACAGCTGATGGCAGAGCTGTTGAAGATCCCACCAGCGGAATCGCTAATGGACTGAACATACATACATAGGCCAGCCTTGGTTTTATTTCCAGTTCTCCAGGTTTTGTTTCGTAGTTTTGTGATATTATTTTTGTAGTGATGACCGTTCTTGTTAAATCACAGTTCGTGTCACTCCCTGTGTTCCTTCTCCTCCACCTCTTCCTCAACCGAATGATGATCATAGCAGTGACGTAGCAATTCCTACTTGGGCTACTACACGAGTCTGTGTGTGTGATAACTGCTCCCGATCAGCTGATTACAGTGCAACCACACAGCTTGTATGTGTAGCGAGAAGAACTGTTATCCAAGTCATTAATCTCTTGACCGCTCCTCGTATATTATGGAATGGAATGTTGTGTTTTCCTTCCTCTCCTGCTTACAAAAATGGTTCTTGATGGAATGAGTCTTATTACCCAAGTAATTTAACGATCCAGTTCCCAGTAACCTTCTGCGCTTTTCGAGTGTCGAAAGAAATGAATAGCAGTTTCGCTAATTTCAAGTTACGTCTGTGCTACGTCACAATTCACGGCATTAAATGGAAGGATTTAAAACATGCGTAAGGATTCATGTTATTGTTTTTACATCCCGGAGACGCCGAGGTGCCGAAATTTTGTCCCGCGGGATTTCTTTTACTTGCCAGTAATTCTGCCGACATGAGGCTGTCGTATTTGAGCAACTTCAAATACCACCGCACCGGACTGAGCCAGGATCGAACCTGCCAAGTTGGGGTCAGAAGGCCAGCGCCTCAACAGTCTAAGCCACTCAGCCCCGCAAAAAGATTCATTTAAAGAACATGCATACACAGATCTTCATTATAGACTTATATGCCTTTCTTAGTTCAGTCAGCAAACTCCCGTGAATTAAATAAGCGCTTCCACAATCCTGTATTTGCAACAAGCTCTCTAATATAGCTTAGTTCCACTCTTAAATTATGTTGAAATAGTATATTCGTGTCCTCGTTCCGAGGTGGTGCAGCTCCTTTTCTTAGGCACACCCTAAATAGAGGTAATATGCGTGTACCATTTAAGCACATACCAGCACTCCCGCCAATCTTAAATTTTTGGCAGTGCCGGGAATGGAATCCAGGCCGGCGGGAACGGCAGCTAATTGTACTAACCGTTACGCTACGGAGGTGGACGTTCTTGAATTATCTTTAAATAATTAATAGACCGCTCTGTTTTGCTTACCCTTCGTGGTAGATTCTGTTAGTCCCCAAGATAACCTGTACTCGCCAATCCGTCTCACATGACTCCATCACCGCAGCCGGTTTACAAACATAGCCTCGTCCATCGACTTAGCCGTTATCTCCTCATGCGACACCGTCCTGTCATTCTATCCACCGTTTGCAACTGCATTCATTCTCACTTGCCTTCATCTTAGGTACTACCAACATATGAATGAGATATTCTGATTCCATCCAGATTCCACCGTCGGTTCATTCCAACTTTCACTCCCGTTCACGAAAGTCGACCGGAAAACATATAGATGCAATTATAATTTTGTACAAGAAGTTAAACTTCATTCTTACAGAATACTGTAGCTCCTTGTTGCTCCTTGGATTGATTTGACTTTCTTGTATTCCATGTGTTCCAATTTTGTATTGTCGACCTGATATTCAGTCTTGTATAGAATTCTTCAAAACTGACGTCACATTAGCCTTCAAATGGTAATTTTCATCAGCTCTTTTTAAATTAAGAAATATTTTAGCATGACTTAAAACATGGACGAGTAAAATTGCAAAACTTAACCTCACCTTCATGTTTTTGATAGCTGCGTCTTTAGCTTTAAATCGAAGAATATCAAATTCTAGAATTTCTGCGCTCTGTCAAAAAGTAGTACAGCCCTATCTATATTTCTAGGATAGTTCTTGGAAAATTGTTCAGCAGAATACGTCTCTTCCAAGAACTTCGCTACCAACATTTTAGCGCAAAGAAACAAGCTAGTGTTTTTACGTGGCTTCGTGTTGTGATCACAGTCAGTTGACTTCTACTTCTCCGTAGAATCTAAACGCGAATTTTCAATTCTGAAGGTCCCATAGTCAGTGGTCGGGATTCAAACCGCTTTCGCCTTGGCAACAACCTGTTGGTTGACATTCCCCTAACGCCCTCTATTTTTTTCCCGAATGCTGCAGTTTAAAAGTCAGGAATGAGGCAACTCTGCGTGACGGGATGTATTCACTACTGCGTATTACTGTGGTGGTGTGGTCGGCCTGGTCAGGAATGGAACCCATTGGACTATGAACCGAAGTTTAGGGTGCTGACCATTCAAACAGATTCATATTTCCCTTGCTGGACATTTTGTCCCTCAGCTCTATTACGTGCCGGTAAATGCTGGTCTATTTGAGCACCTGCAAATACCATCTGACTAAGCTAGGATCGAACTCGCTACTTTGGGCTCGGTACGCCTGTGCTCTATCATCTCAGCCACTTATCCCGGCAGAGTTTATGGATTGCTTGACTTCGTTCCGAGGAATGATCGGCTGTCACAAACTGAGCAAAATATTACCCAAAACCAATATATTCCTGCTAGAATTGAATGGTTCCGTATTCCAATGAGAAATAAGTTCAAGTTATCTGACCTAAGAGGGAGTAAATAATGACGATGGTACTTCACATTAAGGTACTGTGCTTTAAAATGTTGGGCTGAGCCGGAATTTTATCCTGCAGCTTCCAGTACAAGAGGCTGTACATAGCTGCCCAACACAGTCCGCCTTGTTCAGAAGAATTAGAAGCTGGAATGATGTATATTCTCCTGTAGCGAGCTAAGGATATTACGGCCGACCCAAGTGTTGGTGTAATTTGAGTTAATCGGACCTAAAGACAGGGTAGACGGGTGTATTAATTCCCCAACTGTTGGTGTAGCGGGATCTGGCAGCTGGTGGCCTATTTCGGCTGAGGCTAGAGTACATATTGTTAAGCTATTTATCGGCAACACCACAAGGTTAAGTTACACGTCCTTTAATCTCCTTTCAACACGTCTTGTTTACCTTTTCTTAGTGTGGCCTCCTCTTCTCTGCAAACGAAATACATGCTTGCATTCATTAAGCACGTAGCATGTAACCTTAGTGCGTAGTGTCTGCTGCCTAAAACGATCCTAAATGGGAGCATCTAATTTCAACGCCATCAACTATAGAAATGTATGGAAATATTCGTGTACTTTGAGATCTTTTACAAGGTTCGAGACTTCATTTCCTGCAGGGTTTAATATACGGTGTTAATATTTACATATGAAACTACCGTTAGCTATACAGAAGGAAAATCTAGTTGTTTCAGGATCAACTGAAATTGTTACTTGGCTTTAGTATAGTTTCCAAATAGGGGGTTATTTGTCTACAATTTGTATGCCGAGCGCTACACGGTAATGAGTTTGCGACAGCTTGCAACATTGGCCATGCATGCTGCCAAAATGCATAGTGCTCTGTAGAGGTAACACTTGTATCAGGTTATGCCAAGTGTTGTCAGTTCATATTTATTGTCCTAGAATTCTGATACACTTCAAATGTCTGAACACATAAGGGGATATCTTCAGTAATTCTTATGCATTTTGTTGTTGTTGTTGTTGTAATTTCTTGTTACAACACTTGTAAGTTTCATCGTTATCATGCAATTCTTTGTTTGATATGTCTTGTGATATATAGTTCCTTTTATCTCTTAATTTCGTTGCTATGCTATTGTAACCAGACATTTCCACGGGCTACCTGTCAGTTTGTACTTAAAAAAAAAAAAAAATAATAATAATAATAATAATAATAATAATAATAATAATAATAATAATAAATAATGTGTGTGACTGATCGTATCCGATCACAGTGTCTACTGCACAGTATCATTTACGTGTCGGTATATGCTGTGTATTTGAGCATTTCGAATGTTCACAAGCCAAACGCTCGAGGTCAACACTACGTTGTAGCAGTGTCTCATTTGCCGCTCCAGGACATCTTTGAACGGAATTTCCTGTCATCTAACCTTCCTTCCTTCCTTCCTTCCTTCCTTCCTTCCTTCCTTCCTTCCTTCCTTCCTTCCTTCCTTCCTTCCTGTTACTATACAAGATCTTTAAAGGTAGGTGGTGGTCTATGCAACCGAACGACATGTCCCATCCACCGTAATTAATTTTGAGTGAGCAGTGTCTCAATACCTGATACGTTAACCCTTCGAATACACAAGTATTTCTGACAATCATTTCACTTGATGCACAGGATTGATTTGAAATATTATCAAGTAGAAACATTGTAACATCTTGATGTATCGTCGTTAGGCACACTAAATCTCAGACGCCCCGGATCTGCTTCCCGATAGAACCTACTGCTGCGCTGATTCAGCGATCAGTTTCCACGTCCAATTGGTTTCTAGGTGTTTTAGTGCTATCCATATATTTGAATTTCTCCACAGACGTCATCATTGTTGATATCTAGTGGCACATGCACTGCATGGTCAGTAACGCACGCCATTACTTCAATTTTCTTTTCACACTGATTTTGAGTCCAAACCTGATGCACGATTCTTGAAACCTGGTTACACTGTGGTGAAGGTCTTCCTTCGTATCTGCGACAGTGGCCACGTCATTAGCAAATATCGATGCATTTACAGTTCCAAACTGCACTTTCCTACTGGCTGGAAGCCTCTGCAGCTTGAAGAGGCCTCTACCACATCGATACCGGAAGTGGGCACTGTCAATATTTTTCAATGCATCAGCTGTGACGTATACGGTAAACATTGTCCGGAAAGGAACACGCCCCTGTTTCACTGCGCAACTGACTTCGAACGCTTTCTAAAGTATACTACTGACTCAGATTTTGCACTGAAACTCTTCATTGAGGCACTTGACTAACGGGAGTAATGTTGGGGTACAGCCAATCTTGTGAAGCACCATTCGAAGAGCATCAAGAGAAACGTGATCAGAAGTCTTTTCAAGGTCCACGAAGCAGATGTACCGATCACACTGATGCTACAGGCTTTGTAACTGACGCAGGGAAAACGCTGCACCTACAGTACCACGGTTCTTACGTAAGTCATACTGAGCAACAGAGAGTATTGTTTCAACAAGTGCTTCTATCCGTAAATACTTTTCCAAGTGCGATAGGCGTTGCAGTCGGTTGCATCGCCCTTTTTGTTGAGGTTAGGCATATGGGGGAAGATTTGAAGTCAGCTAGTTCTGTACCTTTCCTCCACACATCTTGGAAAGCTTGCCAAATGCTGGCATGGAGTTCTTGGCAATCATATTTCAGGATTTCTCTAGTATACCCTTTTCTCCGGAAGCCTTTTTGTTTGTTTGTTTGTTTGTTTGTTACAGTTGGCGCGAATGCAGCTTTTACTTTGTTTATTCGCCGGGAGTCGTCCATACGATGGTGAATTTTGCGGTTAGGCACATTTGCGGTCTAGTTGTGGTCTAATATTCAAAAACATATGAAAACTAAAATGATATACCCTGCACTACTGTCATGTTAAGGCAGACTGAGAAGTTTTCTACCCATCTAGCGAGGATTTTTTATGCTCAGTCATCCGAAAGTTCCATCTTGTAGAGTAAGTGGAACTGTTTTGAGTCGCTGTGAGACATGAATGTTTCGAGTCCAACATGATGGCGGTATGCAGTCTGGATCTCATTTGCGTGATCTATCCACCATTAGTATTTCAGGTTACGGCTCAATATCCACAGCGCTGTTACTTCGTGCTACCTGGCTCTTCAATTGTTGGGGTGCAGTTTCACTACCAGGGCTTCTTAAGTTGTTCATGTTCCAGGATTGCAGATGTTAAGATATCATTGTTGCTGTCGAACCAGTCTTGATGAACTCGATTGTTCTTCCCAGGGATGCTTTCCGCAGCTCAGAAAATCCCACTGGTGAACATGACCCAGTTTTTTCCCTTATATCATTTTCGCAACCCCATTCTACTTCTAAAGCTACCTTGGGTATCTCTTCTTCGAGATATTTCCTAATATTTACACAGGTAAGTTTTTGGGTTCTTCAGAATCATTCGTTTGTCTATGTACACTTGGATATTCAAGTTAAATACAGTCCGAATGTGGTCCGTCTAATTTGATGCACTATGCATCGCTCGTATTCTGTGGACGTCCATTACGCCCCTATGTCGAATATTTCATTCTATGAGATGCCAGTGTTTCCAGCTTGAGTGTTACTAGTTTGTTTTGTACTTGTCCTTGAGAGCAGACTCATAAAGATGCTTGAGCTATACAGCGGAACATCGGGAGCTTCAAACACAATTGGATCACGGCCTTGATAAACTTGTGTTATTATTCGGCGCACTGAATTAGCTCGGTTCTACGGCGGAGGCCTTTCGTGACGTGAAACCTCTGCGGAGGAATGTATTCGCTATTGCGTGCATCAGCGGTATTCCGTTGAGTTGTGTATTGTATGTAAATGAAGATATCTAATGAGATGAACACAAACACACAGCCCGCATGCTAGAGATTTTAACTACGTGAGATTATAACCCTCGGCCTGTTCGCGAATCGAACCCGGTGCCCTCTGAACCGAAGACCACTACGCTAACAATTCAGCCAAGAAGCCGGACAAGCGTAGAAATACAGTATACTGTTCCGTGGCCGTGAGACTGTCAGACTTGTTGTATCACCTCCGATATTTTATGGAAGGGATGAGTGAGTCAGGCCGGTGACCTCCCGGCTGGCCTGAGGGCATGTGCCGGCCTCACCTATATTATACTTTTCGTTTGGTGTCTCCGTGGATCTTCTGGAAGGTGAAACTAGAACGTTCGTATTCTGGCCGCTCCGTAAGATGCCAGAACTTCATCACCATGTATGTAAAAGCACACTAATCCTGAACAGCTTGTTGTCATTCAGTGGTGGTGTGTAGTAGTCGACAGTTAACATGGTCGTGTGTTAATGTTTCGCCAAGTGATATGCCATGAGTAGTACAGAGTGTGGATCAGTCACGTGAGTTGTTTTTTGCGAGTTATAGGTCTTGTACGGAGCAGAGCAAAGTGTACAGTAGACGTGCGTTGTGGTACTCAACGGATCTCTATTCGAACATGTTTGCATGGAGCTGCTGAATGAGTAAAATGTCCGGTGCGTGAGAAACCAAGTGAAAAGTGAAGCCCGTCGGTCAAAATTACGAGAGGATTGCCCGTTCCAGGTAAATAGCAGCCAGTCGGAGACCTGCTATGAGATCAAGAGACTTTTGTAAATAGCCACTAATTAGTGAAGTGTTGCCATTAATTGTTAAGTATAATTATATGCGTGCTGATTGGATCATCCTAGATTTAGCAATATTGTGAAAAAGCGAAACTTGGTTATATTATGTAATATGTACCATTTTAAAACTTTAAACTTTGGTGGCCCAGTCAATGCCATCAGGTAGGCCAGGGGATCACATCCTGATCCGGATGTTACTTATGGTAGAGTGCTCATTTCCTTTCCTTCCCTTCTTTAGTCACCAGTACGTGGGCTATCCGTCTACAGTAAATGCTGATCACACTTAGTGTGGCTTAACTTGGGAGATCGCACAGGATCTAATGTTTCAGTATGGCTACGGTATTACAGTCAGTTAATCGATCGGTCAACAGTCAGCCAGTGAACGAACGATGAATGAATGAATTAATGAATGAATTAATCATTCAGTTTGTAAATCAATGAATGAATCAATCAATGAATCAGTCAATTAGTGAGACAGTGCTAAAGGCATTATCAGTCTACTTTCTATTTGCGAAATAGCATGCTTTGCTACTACGTTATCTTGTTTCCTTCGATGCGACTGAGTTCATTCATTGCTCCGTCTGCCTCATAGGATACTAATTCTCTTGGAATGGCTAAGAACGAAGCTTTCATTCACGATTCCCACGTTCTGATCGCACTCATTCATGGTGCCGCTGCCGGTGTGGAGGTAGAGAGGGTAATCACCGCTCTGCGTGCCTCAGCCCCTTGTGCCCTGCAGGCACTCCGTCCTCGCCCGGCGCCTGCAGTCAAAACAAATTGACAGAGTAGAACCAGCCAACCTGTGGACTGAAGAGGCTCTTCATCGATATTGCCAGGTATATCCCGGTGAATTTCGACCTCGAGAGAGGACCTCCTTAACTTACTGTTCGGTGATAATGATAATAATAATAATAATAATAATAATAATAATAATAATAATAATAATTCCTGGAGCTCTTTTCAGGCATACCTCCATTGAAGGTGAACTGTATGTGCACTTTTAGCAACATACCAGCCGTCCTACCAACCTTACCTTTCTGGCAGTACTGGGAATCTAATCCGGGCCTCGGAGAACGGCAGCTAATAACTCTAATCGTTACACTACGGAGATAATAATAATAATAATAATAATAATAATAATAATAATAATAATAATAATACGCTATATTTTGCTGAGCCAAGTTGTGGAGGTGATTATTACTTCAAGCGGAAGCGGACTGTCTCTTTTAACTCTAGAAGAGAAGTAGAAAGAAAGAAGTCCGATTTTTTAACGAAAAGAAGGTAGGCTATCGGTTATAGGAAGAGCCGCGAGGGACTTGGAAATAAATGACTCCCTCGACCTCACAAAACTAAGACCGTTGGGGTCTGAAGAGAACAAAAATTGACTAAAGGAGTCTAGATAGGAACAATGAATGGGAGAAATTCAATATCAGTGGAAGTAACGCTAGATTTTCAGATAGTGGCACCATGGTTACCACTCCACACTCCTAAGTTAAGAGACCTCGGAAAGTCGCGCCTTTTAGTCGCCTCTTAGGGTAGTTGAGGGATAGCGTGTATATACTGTATTCCAAACCCTTACCCACAAGAGTAGCTAACTAAAGAACAATGATTTCGAAAGGAACATGGTAAAAGTCTTGCGGGAGTGCCAACTAAATACACAGGAGATCTCTCTTACAGACACGTAGGGACGTGATCGCTTGTGAAGGCGAGTAAGAAGGATGGGTGAGCTGGGGAATGAGGCGACACTACACGGAAGTGTTATAGGACACTGGTGTCTAGCATTTCTATCTTGAATGACACTTCGAATTTCACAACCGTTAATGGTGGTATTTATTTTGGGGTAGCATGTTTGCCTCTTACCTGGAGAACCAGGGTTCGATTCTTAGGTCGTAGAGGGATTTTAATCCTGGCCAGGGAGGTGGAAGGAAATTCATTCAGCTTGGTGAATTCAACTGAGAGGCTGCCTCATACGCTAGGCAGTGGATCCAGTCACGAAAGCCAAATATGGCAGTAAGGGGGTTAATAACGAGGCCCGTACGGGTCTCTCAGAGCTTACACAATGCGCCATTTAGTGATTTGTTAACGAGATCGTTAGCTATTTATGCATGTAGGGGCCTATGTATGTTTATTTATTTATTTATTTATTTATTTATTTATTGACGTAAGTTGCACTTTGGGAGTGGCGACCCCATCGTACTATCCTATATCTGCTTCATTCATTACATCCCTGACTTGGTCAATGACTGGATAACACGTTGTAGATTTTCATTTTTCATTGACGTAAGTTGGAAAATTAGGGCATTAAGAATTGTGTGAATAGAATTTCTCTCATTTACTGGCGACCGGTGGGCGTACTCTTCATGAAGTAGAAAAATTCAGAAACGAGAGTAGCATTTCTGGAGAAGCATACTGTCCTCGGTTACGCTCAGCCTCCGCAGCAATACAGCACTCGTACAAAAAGAGTATCTAATGCTTTTCAGAAGAGAATTTTCTGAAAACCGGGCGAGTTGGCCGTGCGGTTAGGGGCGCGCGGCTGTGATCCTGCAGCCGGGAGATAGTGGGTTTGAACCCCACTCTCGGCAGCCCTGAATATGGTTTTCCGTGGTTTCTCATTTCCGTACCAGGCGGATGCTGAGGCTGTACCTTAATGAAGGCCACGGTCACTTCCCACTCCTAGGTCTTTCCTATCTCACCGTCGGCATAAGACCTATCTGCACCGGTGCGACGTAAAGCAAATTTAAAAAAATCTGAAATGTATTCAGATGATTCAGTATTTACGACTTAATTGCACCAATAAAGTGTTTTCTTGTGAATGCAGTTTGTGGTGTTGTCTTTGCGATATTTTTATTGACACCGCGCAGCAGACTGTGACTGGAAATTGACGTGGAAGCTAATATTTGTGGGATAGAGAGCGGAGGGACTATTGGCACGGAAACCAAACATTAATAATTATAAATTAGCCAATGCTGAATAATTTTATAATGTATAGGCATTAACAAAATTACGGTCGTAGACGTGGCACATAACACATTTTGGTCGTTTCAGATTATTTTCAAATTCCAAAATCGTAATACTGCTGACATCTTGCACTGAGCAAAGTTTAAAATTACGTTTAAACTATTTTAATTTTGTAATATATCTTCGTAAAGCTAATATCAGCGAAGATATTTGGTTATCTCTTATCTCACGCTCCCTGAATATCCCAGTAAATTCAGAGATTCTTAAATGGCATTACCAAAAAAAAAAAAAAAAAAAAAAAACCACTCATTAATTTTCAAGTGGTCTGAAATAGTAAATAGACAAACTTTATTTAGTTAGATAAACGGAAAGATACGGAAGCGAGTGCGTTAGCTGCATCGTTTGGGTTATTCAGCTCTTAGCTTTCATTCCGGAGATGATGTGTTCGATCACACTATCGGTAGCAGTGAATATAGTTTTCCATGGTTTCCCATTTTCACTCTAGGCAAATGCTTAAGGCCACTGTCGCTTCCTTTCTACCGCTAGTTAGTCCTTTCCTATTCTATCGTTACTAAAACACCCAGCCAGAGTTGGCGAGACGCTAAACCACCAGCAAAATAGTAAAAAGAAAATGTGTGTATGGATTACCTATACTGCTGTGCGGTCTGTAATAA
Source organism: Anabrus simplex (assembly GCF_040414725.1). NCBI lineage: Eukaryota > Metazoa > Arthropoda > Insecta > Orthoptera > Tettigoniidae > Anabrus > Anabrus simplex. Next base: position 1,259,324,842 of record NC_090265.1, read on the forward strand.
ATGGGTTTAATTCTTGAATAGGCTGTTGTTGTAAAGAGGTATTCAGTGATGTAAGTTGTGGTGTTGTAAAGGAATTCCAGAAATTTTGACATGAGGGGCACGTGACCCTGTATTACACTCTGCCTTAAGCAGAAATTGAGGTTAATGAATATGGAGCTCAATCTTCCCCACGTTGTTCCATTGTTATGAATAGTGTGGAAACCCTTACCTTCCATTATCTAGAGAATTGGGTTGTGTATGGCAGAGAAACCCTTACCTTCCATTTTCTAGAGACTTGGGTTGTGTATGGCAGAGAAACCCTTACCTTCCATTTTCTAGTGGATTAGGTTGTGTATGGCAGAGAAACCCTTACCTTCAATTTTCTAGAGGATTGGGTTGTGTATGGCAGAGAAACCCTTACCTTCTGTTTTCTAGAGGATTGGGTTGTGTATGGCAGAGAAACCCGTACCTTCAATTTTCTAGAGGATTGGGTTGTGTATGGCAGGTATAGTTAATATTCAAGGATATGACAGGGGGGAAAAAAAAACTTCATACGGACATACGCCCTATTCCGGATCTTTTCTGAGATAGAACACATTTAATGTACATTTGCTTTTGGGCTAGTTTAGAATTTAATTCCTATTTGGATGTGAAGTCGTAAATTGTGTGTGTGTGTGTGTGTGTGTAATTTTTACATATGCTGTAGTAATTACATTATTGTTCGCTATGAAACAAACGTATAAAACAGTATACAGTCTACTAAGGAAAAAAAACGCGTCAACATTGTAAACTTTGCACCTTCGATGCGTACCGAGGGACGTGATCGCTTGTGAAGGCGAGTAAGAAGGATGGGTGAGCTGGGGAATGAGGCGACACTACGCGGAAGTGTTATAGAACACTGGTGTCTAGCATTTCTGTCTTGAATGACACTTCGAATTTCACAACCGTTAATGGTGGTATTTACTTTGGGGTAGCATGTTTGCCTCTTACCTGGAGAACCAGGGTTCGATTCTTAGGTCGTAGAGGGATTTTAATCCTGGCCAGGGAGGTGGAAGTAAGTTCATTCAGCTTGGTGAATTCAATTGAGAGGCTGCCTCATACGCTAGGCAGTGGATCCAGTCATGAAAGCCAAATAATATGGCTGATGAAGTCGTCAAGCTGACCAGGTGATACTTCAATGCCTGTTGGCCATCTGGCTGATCAGAACTGTTCTTGACAGGTCAGAGCCCTAATTCTTGAATAGGCTGTCTGACTATTGCAGTAAAGAGGTATTCAGTGATGCAAGTTTAATCCCTCGTCAAAGAATTCCAGAAATGTAGAGACATGAGGGGCCTTAAGCAGAAATTGAGGTTAATGAATATGAAGCTCACGGTCCCTTTTATGCCCTCTTGTGTGAGTTAAAATAAGTTTGTTGTTATCATGCACCAATCTCAATACACACTTCAGTTTTGACTGAATAATAATAATAATAATAATAATAATAATAATAATAATAATAATAATAATAATAATAATAATAATAACCCGCGGCACTGAACGCACTTGAAAGGGCCTTGGCCTGCCCAGTGGCCGCTGCTCAGCCCGAAGACCTACAGATTACGAGGGGTCGTGTGGTCAGCACGACGCATCCTCTCTGTCATTATTCTGGGCTTTTGAGACCGGGTCCGCCATCTCACTGTCAGATAGCTCCTCAATTCTAATCACATAGGCTGAGTGAACCTCGATCCATCCCTCAGATCGAGAGAAAAATCCCTGACCTGGCCGGGAATCGAACCCGGGGCCTCTGGGTGAGAGGCAGGTACGCTACCTCTACACTACGAAGCCGGCAATAATAATAATAATAATAATAATAATAATAATAATAATAATAATAATAATAATAATAATAATGTGATGGCATTTTAATTTGACGCCATTTAGATTGCATGCATTTCAATTTCGGCGTCCCAATTTACTGTACCAGATGGCAAGGAAACACCTCCGTTGGGTAATTTGTCGTCGAATTTTAATTCATTTTGGGTAAACGCTAATTGTCACCAGAGGTGTTTAATATACAGTCATTATACGGCATGGACTTTCTTGCGCGCTCTAAAAATCCCACTAGCTCTGCCAGGTTTGAGCCCGTGATCTTGGGATTCTGCGGCCGATATTCTACCACTGATCCACAGCTACTGTGTACAGACGTTTGGATCTGACGACTTTTGGCAGTATAAACACGAAAGAGGAAAAAGAGATGCTAATATAGTAACTTAATACCATTCGTTGAGTAGTCTGTCCCTGTGATAAGTGATGTCAGTTAATCGCTTGAAGAATTAGTTGGTACATACAGTTAAGATTTTTTTTAGGCGAAGGAAGTAACGGCAAACGACCTCAATTCATTTTTTAGGCGAAGGAAGTAACGGCAAACGACCTCAATTCATTTTTCCTTAGTGCGCTTCTTTAATGGGGTCTAGGTTATCCATTACAACTCTTGGTGTAACCGTCAGGCAATCTGATTTGCCTTCGTCATGCATACATTCGTATTTGATGAACTGAATGATGCCGCTTGCCTCAACAAGGTTTCAGTGAACCTTCGATATTATCACTTCTCGCTACAGAGCACAAATTTCCACGAGTTCTCTGCGGATGGAACCATTAACTATTGTCGAGAAGTTTACGCAACGAGTGGAAATGTATTTGAGGTTCAGTATCAAAATTTAACAAAAAAGTCTCGTGTCAGACTACGGCCGTGAAACTTAACTGTTAGGATGTGTTTGAGCCTTAAAGTATACGTCTTTATTACCTATCGGGTAAAGGAAGATGTGACTCCCCATTGTTGTTTTATAGCTGTTTTCGGTCGTGAAGTTCTGCTAATTGATGCCTGGGAAACGTGCCAACTTGTCACTTCCGACTTCGCTGGATTCCCCCAGAGTTGTTTGTTTTCCATCGGTTCAGGCCATCAGAGAGAGAAAGAGAGAGCGGAGTTGTAACTTTGTTTGTAGACTGGTATAATATTCCTCAGCTCCCCCCACCTCTCTAGTTACATCTGTTGTCATACACTGGGTCATATCTTAAAGAAGAAAATACTTCGATTTCTGATGCGTTGATATGTTCCACTTAATAATAATAATAATAATAATAATAATAATAATCCGCGACGCGCCCATTAAGGGCCAGGGAACTGGTGTCCAGCCAGATGGCTTGCAAATACTGGAGCAATATGTGGTCAGCGTAACGCAATCTTCTGCCGTATTGCTTGGTTTTCGCGACATATTCCTCTGCCATTCATATTAGACAGCTTCTTATTTGGCCTCACGAGGCTGAGTACCCATTCCAGCCCTTCGTTCAGAATTAAAATCTTGGACTGGCCGGAAGTCGAGCCTGACGTCTCCAAGTAAGATGGTAATTATTGCGTTCGAGGCGGAAAGGTTTCTCCTCACCTGGTATGCAGAACATGGGCCTTGTGGGGGGATGGGAAGATCGGAAGGTATAGACAAGGAAGGAAGGAAGGAAGGAAGGAAGGAAGGAAGGAAGCGGCCGCGGCTTTAAGTTAGGTACCATCCCGGTATTTGCCTGGAGGAGAAATGGGAAACAACGGAAAACCACTTCGAGAATGGCTGTGGCGGGAATCGAACCCCCCCCTCTACTCAGTTGACCTTCCGAGGCTGAGTGGACCCCATTCCAGCCCTAGTAGCCTACTACTTTTCAAATACAATGTGGTAAGTATAGCTTTCTTGTTACTTTAATATTTATTTTCTTATTAGTCGCTAATCGAATGACAGGGAACGATTATATGTTTCATTATACACTCTGACGTTTATTCAGTTTTCGTTTGATACTTTAATATTAATATTACTATTATTATATTATTGTTAACATTTCAAGTATTTTCATAGCAATTGCAGTTGATAAGTGGAATTGTAGAAAGCTGTTTCACAGCGTAACAAGTCAGTCCATAATTTATTTACTTTTCCATTTTCATTTTTATAATATTTGTTTTCTGTCTCTAGAAAGTTTCTACAATCTATTGGACCATAAGGAACGACGAACGAATAGCAGTATCATTAGTTTTTTGGGCTGGAACCGATATCGATAGCTGCAGTCGCTTAAGTGCGACCAGTATCCAGTATTCGAGAGATAGTGGGCTCGAACCCCACTGTCGGCAGCCTTGAAAAAAATTTTTCGTGGTTTCCTGTTTTCACATCAGGCAAATGCTGGAGCTGTACCTTAATTAAGGACACGTCTGCTTCCTTCCCATTTCTAGCACGTAAAGCAACTTATAAAAAATTAAAATGGAAAAGTAAATAAATTATGGACTGACTTGTTACGCCGTGAAACAGCTGTCTACAAGCGGAAGGAGCATATTTCTATCGACTAAAGGTATAGGTATCTTCTTAATATGTACATTTGTTTTCCTTATACACTTATAAATATCAGGTTTTTTCAGTCGAACTGATCTTATATCTACGAAATGTGTTGGTTTAAAGTGAGCATTTTTTTAAAGGTACATTGCGATATCTGTACGAAATTTGTAATGCACCAACTTCAATGAAGTGGCTGATTAGCAGCCCAAGATTTCCTCCGTTGGAAGTTTTCAATGGTTGGCGCGCGGCCACCCACCGCAGGACCGATTGCGGGGTGGGCGGGGTCGAGCACGTTAGGGACGATCATTGTGTTCACACTTGTCGTGACCGAGGAGACCGTATCTTCAACACTCAGCTCGTAAAACTGGGACACAGCGAACAAATACGGGGATCACAGAGCCATAGCCTTGGTGGCACATTGTGTACGAACGTGACTTTCTTATTGGAACCTATGATGATGTAAAATGTTAGTTTTAGACTTGTTCTTGATGCTTGAAGGGTATAGATCTTTCGCTATGGGATTAGTAATAAAAATGCTATTGATTTTCCTTCCAAATAATCACGTCTAGGCTATGGTTTTCAGAGACACGGAGGAATTTTGCCCAGCAGGAGTTCTTTTACGTGCTAACAAATATACTGACACGGGGGCTGGCATATTTGAGCAAAAGCAAAATCAAAGCAGAGTCACCTCCGTGCAGGCCGTGCAGGCCCTTGGAGGAGTGGAAGGTAAAGGCTTCCACCATTGTTAGGCTCGGTATATGATGGGGTGGAGTGGTTAGCTCTACGCCCGGCCGCCTTTGCCCCCAGGAATTAACCTGGTACTCATTTTTGGTGTAGGCTGAGTGAACCTCAGGGCCATATGCACCTCCGGAAGTGGAAATCTCGTTTCTTAAATTTTACGACCTCCTGACGGGGATTCGAACCCCACGTCCTTCCGGGTGAACCGAGCACGCCTTTACCGCCTCGGCCAGGTGGCGTATTTGAGCACCTTCAGATAACACCGAACTGAGCTGGGATCGAACCCGCCATCACCGTAATTCAAACTTACACCTACACATGTATATGTAGATTCAGCTCAGGAATTTGGCTAGTGTGAAAAATGAAAACCACGGAAATCTTGTCTTCTGGACTACCGATGGTGAAATAGAAATCGATAATCACAATATTAATGTAAGCTTGCACTTACACAATCCGTCTGGCCAGTTCAGTCGCTAAATGGCAAGGATGGGCATTCACCTGGACCAGAAATTTGGCAGGCTAGCAGTCTTACGTGAATGTTGATATATTTACTATAGCCACCAGATATCTACTTTTAGGAAGAATCCGAATGACAAAGCCGTGAATTTTCACTTCAGTAATTCCACGTGCAATAACTGGGATTCGAACCGCGGCCATCTTGATGACGATTTCACTCAGCTAACGTCGCGGACCAGTAAGAGTGAGACTGTCAGTTGAGGTATCATCATCATCATCATCATCATCATCATCATCATCATCATCATCATCTGTTTACCCTCCAGGTTCGGTTTTTCCCTCGGACTTAGCGAGGGATCCCACCTCTACCGCCTCAAGGGCAGTGTCCTGGAGCTTCAGACTCTTGGTCGAGGGATACAACTGGGGAGTATGACCAGTACCTCGCCCAGGCGGCCTCACCTGCTATGCTGAACAGGGGCCTTGTGGAGGGATGGGAAGATTGGAAGGGATAGGCAAGGAAGAGGGAAGGAAGCGGCCGTGGCCTTAAGTTAGGTACCATCCCGGCATTCGCCTGGAGGAGAAGTGGGAAACCACGGAAAACCACTTCCAGGATGGCTGAGGTGGGAATCGAACCCACCTCTACTCAGTTGACCTCCCGAGGCTGAGTGGACCCCGTTCCAGCCCTCGTATCACTTTTCAAATTTCGTGGCAGAGCCGGGAATCGAACCCGGACCTCCGGGGGTGGCAGCTAATCACGCTAACCACTACACCACAGAGGTGGACCAGTTGAGGTATACAAAGTGTTATTGAGACTACCTGGCGACATTTCTCTTTCTTTCGGTTGCTTCATATAGCCTAATGGCTTTAGGACGCCTTGATCATCGACCCCAGTCTTTTGAAGTATGTGTAAAGATTTTGTCAAATAACATATATCAATGTGGCGTATTTATCTCGGGCTAGAGCTCAGTTCGAAACATGCGACCATTCCAGCATTTTCTCTCAGCTGATATAAAGAAATCACGATAAATTATGCCAAAATGGCACAGAGTGGCATTGTACTCAGTTATATTTCCTGAGGCTGGATGAACTTCATTCTAGTCTCTCGGGGCAAATTATTTTTATTCATATGTGCGTCCTGTACCAGAGACGATTTTAAAACGTGGGATCGGTCTAATATTTATACGCCTATTAGGCATATTTTCAGCTACATATCTTTCTTCGGTTATTACTCGTTCGGCTGATGCTGGCGAACTCGGGGAGGTTCGTAACTCGATATCCTTATCAATTTAGCCACAACTAGAAGAGGTGTTTGGTGCTTCACTGTGCACTCTAGGTTGAATAGCGACCTTCATGGACGAGAATTCGGAGGTGATAAATCAGAATTTGGATGATGGTGACAATGGCCTTCAGTTCGGTACTGTTCCGTTAAATTTTTATAAATATCTACGGAAACTCATTACGACAATGGCTGAGGATTTGGAATTTAAAACCATCTCTGTTCAGTCGTCCTATCGAGGCTAAATGGATCATTTTCCACCAGCTCTCACCCCAGATTCTAAACCCCTAACAAAGCCAGGAATCGCGCCGAGTCACAAGACCACGAACACAGCTTTTTCAACTTCTTACTCCCAAATAACGGTGAGCAGTTTTCCTTGATTGCCCAGATGGACTTCCTCTTAAACAGTCACTACTACTGACACCAGCACTACACTTAATTCCACCACTTACCTTATGCTTTGGAAATCGCTTTCTTTACAATAAGACCTTCTTCTTCTTTTCATACAGCTTTTCCCACACCTGTGAGGTCACGGGTGCGAACTGTGTCGCACATGTGGATTTGGCCCTGTTTTACGTTAGGATGCCTTCCCGACGCCAACCCTATATGGAGGGATGTAATCACTAATGCGTGTTTCTGTGGTGGTTGGTAGAGTAGTGTGTTGTCTGAATATGAAGAGGAAAGTGTAGGGACAAACACCCAGTCCCCGGGCCAGAAAAATTAATCAGAGGCGATTGAAATCCCTGACCCGGCCAGAAATCGAACCCGGGACCCTCTGAAGGCCTCAACGCTGACCATTCAGCCAATGAGCCGGACGCTTTCTTTATAACTAGATGATTTTTTAATTTAATTTTCATTATTGTTCCAAATTGTCCGAATGTATAAAAGTTATGGTGCCATAGTTTAAACGTTGGTTTTTAACGGGAAACTTGGAGAGAAATATATGAAAGACCTTGCAAAGGTTATTTCCTCACTATTATCGCACAGCTACTTATTTAGTGAAGGACGGAATAATATATATTGTACTTCCTCTTAAAAACAATAATCACCACTACCGACACCAGCACTAAACTTAATTCCACCACTCATCTCATATTTTGGAAATCGCCTTCTTTACAAGATAATTTTATTTATTTATTTAATTTTCAATATTGTTTGCAAATTGTCCGAAGGTATAAAAGTGTCATAATTTAATCGATGGCTTTTAACGTGGGTGGTAGAGAGAAATATGTGAAAGACCTCGCAAAGTTTATTTCCTCACTATTATCGCACAGCTACATATTTATTGAAGGACAGAATAACGCATATTGTATTTTTCTTCAGGTCTATTGAAGTGACATTGCTTGCGACCAACAGGCTGCATATTTGACACCCTTGTTCTGGCACATATGTTTTTCCCGTTTTGATAATTATGATCTCGAGAGAAAATGGAGAATTTTCACAGATTAATTTAAATAGTCGTATCCCTGTGATCGAAAAACTGTCTGCTCGTTGCGTAACAGTTAGCACTATTAGCTACCGTTCTTGGTGGCTGCCAGAGAAATAAGAATGGCAGGATGACTGGTATGTTGTTAGAATGATGCATGCCGTTCACCTCCATTAGATGTGCTTGAAAACAGCGGCACAACCTCAGGGCGAGGACACGAGTTTACTTTAGGCCTACTGTCGAACATTTACTGTCAACTTAAAATAATGATTCGGGTTGTTCTAAATCTGCTGAACCCGATTCTCGCATGATGCACCGGAGCGGCGAAGTTCCTGAACATGTCGGCTGGTACGATCTGACCCTCTCCTCGGGGACAAGTCTAATATGATATCGGCCACTGGGAGGTTGTAGCATGCGATCGACCGACGTGGCGACATCATCATTGTGAACAACAGTGACGAAGGCATGAGTCTGAAAAAAGATCTTGAAGAATGAGAAATTCAACGACAAGGACCTTCGGCGGATTTGATGTGCAAGAGTTTGTGGTTCTAGAATTTGAAGGTGCTCAAATACGTCAGCCTCGTGTGGGTGGATTTACTGGCCCGTAAAAGAACTTCTTCGGGACTCCGGCATCTCCGAAAAACCTTAAAAGTAGTTAGTGGGACGTAAAGCCAATAACATTATTATTATTACCTAGAATTTGAGAACTGATGTGATGAACGATGAATGAGCCACAAATTGAAAGTGTAGTTATCTTACCAAACAGTATTTTCCCATAATTATGGCACTTTCATAATTTACCATTTCATTATAGTTTATTAATAAATCATCTTATTTCACTCATATAAACTGTGTATCGTATTTGTACGATTAGGCTATAAGAATACTGTTTTGAGTGAGAGTTTCGTAATAAATTATACAGGTCCTACTCAACATTTCTTTTTCCACAAGAGTTTTTCTAGCAGTGCTAGCAGAGGCACTTTCAGCGTTTACGAGAGTCAGTCAGCGGGAACACTCGTCATTAATGACACCTTACGACAAACATTATAACTAAACCAGATGATTCTGGCACTTTGCACATTTACCAGGTTATAAAAGCATGGCACATACAATAATTCGATGCAAAGAAACGGAAATTGGAATATGAGGCACTTTCATCGTTTACCACATTCAGTTCTCTATTGGTCCCGTCAGCCATCTAAGAACCTACGATCTTCATGCACTTGGAAGACATCAGTATTCTCGTCGAGGATGATGATGATGATGATGATGATGATTCAGCACCAAAGTACCGAAGTCCACTTGTCTGTTCCATACACCAGCTTCAGAGAATTGTAATTAATGTAATTAATGAGATTTAGTGTCATTTCTAGGGTATAAGTGTGTTTATATCCCTGCTCTGTTGCAAATACCGGCTGCGGCGGGCACAGAACAGGTTGCAGGCCGTCAGGTGGAGGCCTTTCATTATTTTACACACTTGTTACTGCGTTGTCGTGACGCAGTAAAGTAATCTGCAGCTCAAGTGGAGGTGAGCTCAGGATATGTTATGGCGTGTAATGACCGGTGAAATAATTAAACAGTCAGTGGCGAAATTTGTAGTCTCGTCTCCGGCTGCTTCACTGCCGAAGATTTTCCTGTGTTCTTATATCATGACCAGGTAATAATTTTCCCCAATCTTCGAACATTAACCATGGTTATCACGCATACTGCCTGTTGTCGGTTTAATACTTCCGGCTTATCTGAGAATCGTTTGCAGGTATTCATAAAACTATTCCTACCACTTCAAATTGAAATTCATATGAAGTCCCAAATTAATGGAGCGACGAGACAATAAAACATAATTCATCCACATATTAATATGTTTAGCATGATGGGAAGCTACATTATTTTGTTTCTTCAGGTAATTCTGTACTTCTCAATATAATTTAAATACAGGTAGATTTAAAGAAATTTAAATATTCTGGTATAAACTTAGTAAACCATATTTCTCGAATAATATTCTAACTGAAATATTTTGCTCCAATAAATAGTATATATTTTAAATGTTATGTCTTAGCCTTTCTTAATAGTTAACAACAAAACCTTGTATTGTGATGTGACATTTGAGCTGTGTTATGATGCGTGTTGTTTTAACCTTGTTTGTGTGTCACTGATAATTTAAAGAATTATCATATATGTTTCTTAATTATTTTACATGTATAAATACATAAGTAAATAAATACATAAATAGATAAATGAATTCGTTATGAATACAATCTTGGTGTGTCTGAATACGTATCTGATTATTATCGTACATGACATTCGTATAACTTCTCTGTCATCCGTTAACTTATGTTAGGCTAGAATGTGGAGATTGATCGAGTTGTCCATTATGTCAATTGCGTAATAAACTCCACCATTACGAAGCGTGATAGCCGGGTCATATAGTCACTGTCTTCGCACGAAAGAGACCACAGCTCGCATTCCGGCCAATGATATAAGAAAATTAGTCTGCGATTAGGATTCGAGGTAAAAGTGGAGGTATCGTGGCTGTGATCGAGTTATGTGAAACTACAGAACTGCAGTCCGGCTCTATGGCTAAATGGTTAGCGTGTTGGCCTTTGGTCACAGAAGACCCGGGTTCGATTCCCGGTAGGGTCGGGAATTTTAACCGTTATTGGTTAATTTGGCTGACACGGTGGCTGGGTGTAAGTGCCGTCATCATCATAATCATTTCATCCTCATCACGACGCGCAGTTCTTCTACGGGTGTCAAATCAAAAAAACTATATCTGGCGAGCTGAACTTGTCCTCGGACACTCTCGACACTAAAAGCCATATACCATTTCATTACAGAATTGCATTCTATTTAAATTTAATCAGTAACTAAATCCTGGACACTACATTTCATAAACTTTATCGAGACATTTCACATTTAGCGATAAATTCTAAACTCCGTTTTAATGAGCGATGCAATCGACTTAATTATTCTTTTTTCGGTCTAGTTGGTGTCGTATCTGATTTTTATACCTAGATCTTCCTGGCTCTGGTTTTAACTGTAACCGAGGTCATTCAACCTCGTGAGGAGAGGTAGTGAACCTGGTCTATCAAGCCAAAACAATACGACTGGGATTGTCACCACGATGACTACGTGACAATCTAGTATCTGCAGAACATGGCAGAGCAGCAATCGCCTTGGCACCTCGAGGTCTTCAGTATACCACTAGTTTAGGTTTATTATCAACATAATAATACAGTTTGTTGAAATTTATTTTCATGTTCTATCTCTCGGTCTCCATAGACTCTCCAGCTGCATTGAACTTCATGGGATGTGAGTGGTGGTATAGTTTGAAAGTTTGTATATGTTCCTTCTATAGAATGCCATAGAGATTTTCATTAATATTAGAGGTGGAAAATGAACTGATTTAGTTTGACCTAGTCACGCAGGTATTGCAGATTTTGGTAAGCTTGTCCTAAGCTGAGAAACCGAAGGAATAATACGATGTGAGAATGTTCTTAAAGATCTGAATGCGTTGAACTAAAATGAATAACATAAAGACAATACTCCACGGAAATAAATGCTAGTGGGCTGTTGACTCACTGTAGCTCAAATCATGATCCTCTTTACAGTATTTCTATTTTCAGTGAAAGTATATCACTGCAGAAATGTGAAAATATACACATTTGTAACTTAATGTTGGAGCAATAGGGCGATTTTCAAATAGCGCGCCAAAATTAAATCATTGGGGGAAATCTATACATTGAGTTATATGAATGTTACAATGAATTAGATTCCCTTGATCACCATGAATCCAGTTAGCAACATATCCAGAAATAATCCTCATATATCAAGGAAGGTATTAGGCCTAATACGAGGGCTTTAAATAAAGAAGTGGCAATATTGACACAACGCAATATTTAATGAACTAACAAGTACAATATTACATTACACTCCTTCACTGTAGTCACCCGCCAAGTCTATTACCTTTTGCCAAATGTTGGCAAGGCGTTCTGTTGATGACAGCGATGGAGTGTCCTACTGCGCGGAGTACAGATGCCACGTCAAGAAATCGGCGGCCTCTGAGAGGTTCCTTCAACTTCGGAAAAAGGTCGAAGTCACAAGGACTCTCTGGTGAGTACGGAGGGTGTTCCAAGACCTCCCAATGCCACCGTTGTAACAGGAACTCTACGCCTTGACCCATCGTGCAACCGTCCTATAACGGTAATGCAATCTTGACACAGACTTCACACAAACCTCGATAACATTCTGATGAATTTTTGCCACAGTAAACCTCGATTTTAATCCCCGAACGATGACCACCTTTTGAAAGCATGCTTTAGAGCGGTGAAATCGACACTCTTCACTTCAACGCCACAAGGCAACAACACTTCCAACTAGATGTCCGTCAGAAGCACACTACACATCGACAACAGCACCACCTGACCGCTCCCATATCCTATTTGCGCATGCCCGATCTCCTGCAAGTGTCTTGACTACGTTGCCACTATTTAATTTATAGCTCTCATATTTCGAGTCTATACAATAATAAGGGCACTGGTTTATGACAAAAGAATGTTCCACTTTGTATCGTGCTGAAAGTATAGTCACTCTAAAAAATTAGCGCACCACATCGTGTAAGTACTTCGCCCTTTGCTGAAAAACAATTGAACGTATAGATGCAGTGTTTATTGTGGTTATCCACAGGATTTACATCTACCTGGGAGATTATTTGTACTTTGATACTAATTAAATCTCTTATAAAACATAACATGCGAGGGACATGCACGACCATGCGCTCATACATTTTTGAGCGACTATACATGCCATTTCGAAACGGCTCTGTGGTTTAGGGAGTTCGAAAGAAGAACCTTGTTTTTCATGGGTTAACGCTTCACATCTATTCCCATCTCCTCTTCCCTCCTTTCTCACTCCCTCTTGCTAATTGTTGATGATGGCCTTTCCTCCTTTCTGCCGTAAACTCAAGTGCACCTACTTTACGGTTAGCTGCAGTACTTCGTTCAGTTAATTGGACGTTCTGCATTTTCTGAGTACCACTGTGCTGCACTGAGGGAGTTGTGCATGTGAATGCTATCTTAATGACTTGAACCAAAGATGTGAAGAATGTTTCTAGATAACATTCCAACCAGTCAGTTACGTAAACCACCTTTGTAATGACCTATGTCAATGTCTCGTCGCGCTACCGAAATCATCGCCACCGAAACAACTTTCACCGAGCACGTTCTTCGGTCTCTTATTAACTGCTATGTGTTGAGTTAACTACTAGTTAACAGAATGACAAGAAACCGCGCTTTCTCTAAGTCATGCTCAATATCCTTCAAGTTTACTGGCCATCCGATTTGGAGGGGGAACTGGAAGACTGAAGGCCTTTCAGCCAATACACTCCCGCCACTGGCAGGTGAAAAGCGGAGGTTGGTACGATACATCAGTATCGTGCAGCTTCATTTATACAATGCTTCAGACTTATGCTGTTGTGTTAAAATCTGCTGGAAAATATGCAATATTAATGTGGTGATAGTATAATCAGTGGCTAGTGCAGCATTGTAAGAAGCTGTAGACCGAGCTCGATAGCTGCAGTCACTTAGGCGGCCAGTAACCAGTATTCGGGAGATAGTGGGTTCGAACCCCACTGTCGGCAGCACTGCATATGGTTTTCCATGGTTCTGTACCTTACTTAAGGCCACGGCCGCTTCCTTCCCACTCCTAGCTCTATCCTATCCCATCGTCGCCATAAGAGCTATCTGTGTCGGTGCGACGTTAAGCAGCTTGTGAAAAAAATCCTGTAGCTTGCTAATACGAATTTTACCCTGAAAAATGACCTGTAGATATTGTCATGCCACATTACGTATCTACGAGTAGTGAGTTTCTTAGCCGTATTTTTTTTATTGACGAGCACGTATGCTGTTTATATCTAACAGATGAAAATAATTTAATTTAATGCGCTGATGAGTTGAAATTAACCTCTATCTAGAACAAGACTTCAGTCCTTCTTCTTCTTCTTCTTCTTCTTCTTCTTCCAGCACTACCGCTTTTTACCAAATCTGCGGGGTCGCGGGTGCGAACTGTGTAGCACAAGTGGATTTGGGCCTGTTTTACAGCCGGTTGCCCTATCTGACGCCAAACCTATAGGCTATGGAAAATGAAATTAAATGGTGTATGTTTTTTTTTAGTACCGGGAGTGTCCGAGAACAAGTTCGGCTCGCCAGATGCAGGTTTTATCATTTGAGTCCCCTAGGCGACCTGCGCATCGTGATGAGGATGAAATGATGATGAAGACAACACATACACCCAGTCCCCGTGCCAGCGAAATTAATCAATTATAGTTAAAATTCCCGACCCTGTAGGGATTCGAAACCGGGACCCCTGTGACCAAAGGCCAGCACGCTAACCATTTAGCCATGGAGCCATACCTATATGGAGGGATGTAATCACTACTGCGCGTTTCTGTTGTGGTTGGTAGTGTGTTATATTGTAGTATTGTGTGAATATGAATAGGGGAGTGTTTGGACAAACACAATCAACTAGTCCTCGAGCCAGATACGAAGATGGCTTTGATTTGCTTTATTATTATTATTATTATTATTATTATTCACATCATAGTCCTTCTATCAATATGATCATTATGATGATCTCGGGATACACATTGATACTGGTCCAGAATGTCCTTCATTCGACCCCTTGCTGTATTTGGGTTTTGAAATATCCTTGGCTATCCTCCGAACGATTTTCTACAGTCCCCCACTTCAACTCCAGATAAATGTTGGGGTAGTACTTGACTTTAAACCGCGGCAGCCTCCTTCCTAAAACCCAGCTTTTCCCTCCCGATTTCCATCCATCAGATTTCCAGTTCGATCTAGTGCGTGCAGGCTCTCCCAAAAAAGGGCCAAACTTCTCCACCAGTAGCAGCTAGAATAGAGTATATCCAGCTCGAGGACACGACCTGACGATGGTACTGGTACTGGGGTGAAATCCTCCGCTTTGTAGCGAAGAATCGGTTGAACTCGAGCAGCAAAAGGAAATTTGAAAACAAATACTGGATTTTTATTGCGGTTTACATGGTGAATGGTAAGATTCATGCTCGTTCTTTCAATTGAGTGCTTAAAACATTACGTTCCACAGCCTGATGTGCTTATTAGTTTTCATGTTTTACGATGTATTTTTCTTGCACTAGTACGTGGTTTTGTAAGTTGTTTGTTCTGTCGGTGGGGAGTAACATACCAGGATCAGGACTATATTGATTGAACATATCGAGAGGACATGTCGGTTCCCATATGGCACCAAATAACTCCGTAGGATTGATGAAGAACTGTACAGTAGAATTTTGTAATTTGCTTTGATGCTTGTTGTTTAAAGGGGCATAACCTCTCGGTCATCGGCCCTTTTGTAATTTGAAGATGTACATACGGCAGTGCAGGAGATGTTAGAAACTCTCTTGCGGCCTGCACACATGCCGCCACACGACGCTCTATGTTGTTCAACACTTTCTGGAGGGTACAGGAGCTCTGTCTTGATGAAACCAAACTTCTTGAATTTCAGGCTCACCGAGCTTGATAGCTGCAGTCGCTTAAGTGCGACCAGTATCCAGTAATCGATAGTGGGTTCGAGCCCCACTGTCGGCAGCGCTGAAGATGGTTTTCCGTGGTTTCCCATTTTCACGCCAGGCAAATGCCGGGGCTGTATCTTAATTAAGGCCACGGCCGCTGCCTTCCACTTCCTAGGCTTTTCCTATCCCATTGTCGCCATAAGACATATCTGTGTCGGTGCGACGTAAAGCAAATAGCAAAAAAAAAAAAAAAATCAGGCTCATTGTTTTGGGCCACGAAATATTCTGCGTAGTGGTGTCCTGGAAGAAAATTGGCCCAGTAACACACTGCCAACATAAGGTGGTCTCTACCCTGATCTGTTGATCGTGCAGAGGCACTTCCGTCTGCTCATGGAGGTTGTCAGACACGAGTGGTTTGACAGTTAACTTATCCGGGCAGGTGAAACCACGATGTTCTTTCCTATATTTTATCTACACTGTCTATTTTACTTTTTAGCCAGCTTTAGTAGAATCAGGATGAAAGTGGATTAGGAATTAATTTCGAAAACCTCGTGAGGAATTGATTGGTATTCCAAATGCCGCCGCCTTTGTGAGAAACTGGTGGTGTTGCTGGTCTGCTATCAAGGCCCCTCGTTCATTTCTGTCCTGAACCTTACTTCTCGTGAACGTTCTTTACACGTGGATCAGTGGCAGTGTGTCTGACTTCGAATATCAACGCCACAGGTTTAATTTTTTGTTTTACTATTTGCTTTCGCACCGACATATATAGGTCTTATGGCGTCGAAGGGATAGGAAAGGTCAAGGAGTGGGAAATAAGCTGCCGTGGAATCAGTTAAGGTACAGCCCCAGTATTTGCCTGGTGCGAAAATGTGAAACCACGGAAAACCATCTTCAATGATACCGACAGTGGGGCTCGAACCCACTGTCTGACGAATGAAAGCTCAAGCTGCGCGATACTAACCTTACGGCCAATTCTCTCGGTCACACAGGTTGAAATATGGCACAGGCAATCCGATTTTTGAAAGGCGGGTAAAAGTCCATTTGGTTTCACATTTCGTACGATGCCGGCATGTGAAACAACTCTCGTGACTCATTCGACGTTTTCCTAACAAAGTTGAGGTACAGCAACATGTCGTTGAGAGTTTACTTCCAATTTTTCCTGTTATCTGGTAAATGAAACAAGAAAATTGACACGCAGGTGACATGCTCACATATAGATCTGAGGCTGCATGTTATTATTATTATTATTATTATTATTATTATTATTATTATTATTATTATTATTATTATTATTATTATTCCTTAGAACTTAGGTATTCGCTCATAGGTAAATCTTATTTGAATAAATGCATTTGTTTGATAAGGTGCACATACAACTGTTATTCGATATTCCTTTACTGAGAAGTGTTTAATTCCCTGACCAGTGATACAGAGAGAAAGCAAAATATTGACGTAGTCTCTGCAAATGACAAGACATGATCAGTAATGAGCTGTATTTGCAGTACTAGAACGTGTTGACCTGGACTGCACCAGGTGCAGTGGGAAGTATTCGCTAGCAGGTGTGAGGAGGACTGCATACCATCAGGAGTCGAGGGCTGGGCAGTAATCAGTCTATGTATACACTCATATAGTACATAGCGGTATTTTAAGTACTGCATGTAGTGTTTTAATAATGGGCTGTTCTCGCGCGGAACACCTCCTCTAATGATTATTATTGATCTTATATGTAAGCTTAGACGAAGACTTCATTAACTGGTCAGAGTTTAGGCTGTAGCATGTCTACATATCAAATTGTATTAATAACTTCCCCTAACATAATAATAATAATAATAATAATAATAATAATAATAATAATAATAATATTAGTACTTGTTTTCATTATATGGCTCAGGTGTGGAGTCTGCTATTATACCAGACTGTGCACAACTGTTTTACAGTTTCAAAATATTATGTATATTGCAGGTATATATATGATCATCAGTTAAAGATCACATTTCTTAATATTATTATCCGGATCATTGAATGAATGGCCTTCTGTTCAGAAGAACCCGCGTTTGATTCCCGGTCGGGCAAGGTATTCTACAGTAACTGCGTATGGTTAATTGCTCTGGTTTCGAGACTGGGTAATTGTGTTGGTCTTAATACATACCACAACATACAGCACAAAACACTACCCATGACCACAGAAGCACTCAATACTGAATACTGTACATTCCTCCAGATAGGTTTGGCGTCTGGAAAGGAATCCGGTCGTAAGACGGGACAAATCCACAACAAGTGTCGTCCTCAAGTAATTAGGGAAGAAGTCGAGAAGATATTTTTTAAAAACCTAACATATTGAATCTCTCTTATTTTAGCTAATTAGGGATAATTTAAGTAAACCTAATATTCGTTTTTCTATTTCGATCTATATTTACTTTCTTTGTTTTGTTGTTAATACCACTTCGGACTTTTTTAAATAGCCTTGGAGTGTCTCTCTCTGCAGTTTCAGCCGGGACTGAGTTCCAAGAAGGCCACTTATAATGTGAGGTATAAGTGAATTATTGTACGTGCTACTTTGACGAATGGGGACAAATAAGAGGGATTGTCTTGATGACCTTGATAGAATATCCTGAACGAGAGACGTACCTATTTAAACTCTTTTCTACGATAGTCCAATTTGCTTGTCAGCCGAACACTTTAAAGCAGGGAAATGGGTGGTATTTGCGTCGTTCTGTATATCTTACTCATGATAGCTGAAAGAGAGGTTGGTATATGTTTGAACGTATACAGAAATAAAAGGAAATGAGGGCATTATGCCCGAATGATATCATCACTAGCCTCACTCCAAGGCAGTTTCTCTTCGAATCCCGGCCAATTCTAATGGGCTTTCTGCATTGCAAAATCATATCCCTGTGATGTGTATTTCACGCAAAACTGTACATTTTGTGGCTATAATCACGATTATGCCACGTAGGCGAATGTTACTCCTCCCTTATACGAATATTTGGCAAGATCCTTACATATACAAGCAAGCAAGTAAGCAAGTAAATTTGTAGTTCAGAGTGACTGTTAGTGTCGTGATCATAGCTACAGAACCTCAAATTTTGTATGAAAACCGAACATGGCCGCGACTTGTTATTTCAGTATTTCCAAATGCAGTAGTGTGGATTCGGAACGCAGCCGTCATGGGGTGAAGCTCATAGCGATGCCACTCCGCTATTCTATCTGCCTTCGTATTACAAACTACGAGTAATTATTACCAACCTTAAATATTAGTAGTGACGCATTAAAAGATATGTTTATCATGAAAGCTAAACAATTAAAAGATGTGTCTAGCTTCTTTTTAAACATGACTGGAGATTTGTTGGCATTGACAATTTATTTGATGTAAGGCTACGTCTTGTGTAGTTTTTGAAAAAAAAATATCCTGAGTCAGTCAACGCTTCCACTTTCTAATGCCAGTATCTTACCTATCATCATTTCAATCTCACTTGCCTTAGTCAATTCTATGTCCCGACGGTACTGGATGATCTGCTCGGTGCATCACAGATTTCGGTCCTGGTCGCCCTGGTGATTTTCGAAGGACAGGGAAAAATTTATAGCACTCTATATCATTAATTGTGGGATGTTAACGCACTCTTGAGTGCAACCGATAAAATTAGCTGAGAATTGGAAACAGTCTTTTCGAAAACTCCTTCATTTCTTGATGACTGTATTATGAGAACGTCAAATGTGGTACGCAGGCTGTGTGTGTGTGTGTGTGTGTGTGTGTGTGTGTGTGTGTGTGTGTGTGTGTGTGTGTGTGTGTGTGTGTGTGTGTGTGTGTGGAAATACTCCAGGAGGTCTGCAGCGCAATAGTCGAGGCGATACTTATAACAATAAATTACAACGCAGTGGTCATACGATTATAATAATTTCATTTCATTTTTCTCTGAGCTGAATGGCTCACCATAGTCTAAATTGATGGGTTTAGTCCCGGATCAGTCAGGTGATACTTGAAGGTGCTAACGTACGTCAGAGTGGTTTCGGCTGATTTACCGTCACATAAAAGAACTCGTGTGGGATATATTTGCAATACTTCAGTGCCTTTAAAAACTATGAAAGTAGTTAGTGGGACTTGAAACCAACGAATTGCAGCGAACTAAATTTTGGTTGTTGGCTGTGTGTGTGTGTGTGTGTGTGTGTGTGTGTGTGTGTGTGTGTGTGTGTGTGTGTGTGTGTGTGTGTGTGTGTGTGTGTGTGTGTAGCCCCGCGGCGTGCTCTTTGGGCTTATCAGTTAGCCTTTACACGACACACTCTACACAGTCCTACCTAGTTCTTTTCCTGCGACTGTCCCACCAGCATCTGCTCAGCGAGTTGTAGTGCAAAATAACCAAAGGTACGTCGTACATCGTTTCAGAAACCCCATTCCTCATTCATTCATTCATTCATTCATTCATTCATACATACATGAATTGCGACACAAGACGTGCTGTGTCAACTAATTGCTTGTAATGCGTAATGAGTTTACCTGAGGCAAATGTTCCCCGCAGCATCACGAGTTTCAGGAAGGATAGTAATCGTATACTCATTCAATTAATGTATGTAAATGATCAAACGGTGAAAAATTATTCTTTTTGGTTCGTTATAAGGAGACGTTCACATTCTGCCGAATATTTGTTTATCCATTACTTGAAGTGCTTATTATCACATCTTAAATTATAAACCTTTATAACATATTTGATCATAATCATACATAGTTACCTCTATCAGATTGAACGTAATTATAATGACTGTTTTATCAGGTTTTGTTACATGGGTAATTATATGTTCAAAACTTGTTGGCAGAGTGGCATTCAATTTGCTTTCGTCCATACTCAGTCAGTTCATCAGCCAATGTCTTCCGCATTCGATTTGAACTTTTATTGCACATAGCTTTACCCATAATGTCACAGTCTATATACCGTGAACCTGACAGAGTAATTGACAAGTGAATGAATGAAAACCATTTTTTCTAGAATTTTATCATTATATTAAAATAGATGTGTTTTTCGTGACACTTTATAGGGAAGTCCTAGAACTGGGATGGCAGCTATGAATTTAATTAATGTGCAGTGTGTGATGTGAAGATTGTCACTACAAGTTAGAGGTGAGTCGGTGGTCTTCCGCTTGCACTATTCCTTTCCTGTATGTTGCCGTTGCATTGGCAACATCTCAGCTACTAACTAGTCGAAAAATATCAGCTGCTCGCTTGGCATCATTGTCAACCTGTTTATCATTATATGTGTATCTGTTAGTTTCGTCGTTATTGTCCTCCGAAATATGCTCCGCAAGTGCAAACCACATTCATACATTGCACTGGGGAGCTTTTCCAGAGGAGAAACGCTAGAATTAAAAGTTACAACACTGTACGTGACGTACTGGTCACTGCTCACTCCAGTAAGAGATTAAGGGTCTATGCAATGGAACATTGCCTGGGTGGAAATGAAAGCGATAGACGAATAGATAATATTGTCATCAATCCTTTAACGAACACGGGAAAAAGTCATGCTTATTAAAAAAAACGCGACATCTCTTCTACACCTCAGGCAACAACCCTTCTCCCCGAGCCAGAAGAATTAATCAGATTAACATCCAGGCCCGACCGGGAATGGAACCCGAAACTCTGTGACCCGAAGGCCTCAGCGCTGACGACTCAACCAAGGAGTCGGATATGGGTGACGAATTTTTCCGGCCGTTATTCTTGGTTTTCTAGACCGGGTTCGCCATGTCACAGACATATAGCTCCTCAATTGTAATCACGCAGGTTGAATGGACCTCGAACCAACCATCAGGTCCCTGAGCTGGCTGGAAATAGAATCCCGGGCCTCCGCATCAGAGGCAACATGCTAACCCTAGACCGCGAGGCCGGTATAATTACTGTTATGGGCAGCTTTAATTGGTACAGTAAGCATTGATGACAGCTGAACTTTCCATCTTATTTGGTTTTATACCACTAACAGTCGGGCACTTCGCTGATGTTCCCTGTAAGAAAACGAGGACGTTTAGAAGGCTGAAACAGGTGCTGTTTATAGGTTACAAGAACAATACAGTGATTCCAATGAATTAAACAAATCTTCACCATTGTGGCGTATGATACGACATTGGCCCCATATGTAGGCTGGGGATATGTCAATTACTGTGTACATAGCACATTTTGAACGTGGATGTTTCTTTGTAGGTATTTCCATGGTGGGGATATGATTCGGGCAATGTCAATTCCATGCTTGGTTCCTTCTGAACAAAGTGTTCGGGATTCAGTGAGGTGAGATTGCGCTGCAAGTAACAACATTATCATCTACTGCACGGTAATCACGACTGTTGATCCTGTGTGAGTTTTATTCATAACATACATTCATTTTAAATTACACTAGTGTCCAAAAGTTAAGCATAAGCTACGAGTAAGCAGGGCAACAGGAAATAGACCGCAAATCACACGATATATGCACCTATCAACCTTACGTGTTCGCTCTATATAGGAAAGGAGTGACCCCTGCATTGACTAGCGGCGTAACTGCAAGTTAAACACAGCCAGTGCCTGCGCCCCATTTTCCCTCAGTCGTGTTTGCCCTGTTATAGTGTGCGGAGTGGTGAACGTGTCATTTCCAGGTTTTGGAGACGATTTCGAGACACAGGAGATGTTAGTTGTAGGCCAGTACCAGGTCGACCAAGAGTAATCACCCCACAGCAGGACCGATATTGGTCTTAACGGCCCGACGAAATCGGAGTGCACCTGCAAGACAATTGTCGGTGGAGCTTGCAGCCGTCTCAGGGATTGCCGTTTCCCGGCAAACTGTGTACCGGAGGCTCAGAAGAGCAGGGCTGTTGCCCGACGTCCAGCGGTGTGCGTCCCGCTCGTTCCAGCACAGAGACGGGCCCGTTCACTGTGGAGCCGTCAACATCGAAACTGGACCGTGAATGAATGGAGGCACGTGCTCTTCACGAATCCCGCTTCGGTTTGCAGAACGATTCCCGTCGCACATAAATCTGGAGAGAACGGGGTAGCCGACACAACCACAGGAACATCGTGGAACGTGACCAGTATGGTGGTGGTGGCGTCATGGTGTGGAGCGGCATCATGTTGAGTGGCCGCACGGACCTGCACAACTTCATGGGTGGTTCGAGGAACACTGTTAACGCTCGGAGATACAGGGATGAGGTATTCAGACCATATGTTCGACTTTTCAGAGGTGCGATTGGTCTAGACTTCTTCTTAATGGACGATAATGCCCGACTGCACCGCACTGGTCTGTTGGATGAATTTCTGGCTGGGGAAGGCATTCATCGCATGGACTGATAAGCGAGGTCTACGGATCTGAATCCTCTAGAACATGCCTGGGATGCATTGGGGAGGCGAATTGCATCCCTTCAGCCTCCACCAAGGACCCTCCAAGACCTTCCCATTGCCCTTTCGGAGGAAGGGGATTGACTGCCACAAGAGTTCTTGGACCATCCGATAGAGAGCATGCCACGTCGCTGCGAAGCATGTATGGCCGTTAGGGGTAACCATACACCTTATTAACAGCATATTTTGTTGTGAGAGACATTACCAAGTTTTGTTGGTTGTTGTCAAAGGTGTACCTTAGCTTTACCTCTCTGACACTGTTTTCTTTTTTTGGACAAGTTGTGTTACATATGGTGTTCGATTCACTTTCCGTTTGTTAAGCAATCTGTCTGACATTCCTATCAGGCAGCATGGCCTCGTTTAGTGATTATGCTTAACTTTTGGACACTAGTGTACTTTTCACATAGTACCTTGGCTGTCAAAATCAGGGTACATACTAGTAAATCATAGTCGATGCGTTCACTTGCAAATACCATCTGGTGGTCATGAACTTCTACAGTTTATGAGTAAATACTGTACAAAGGATTAGTTATATTCAGGATAGGTATCGGTTTTCTAACATGACATGACGTTTACTTACTCATAAAATCGTAAAGATTGTGGTTGTCTTACCGGGTACTTGCTTAGTCAGGCTTGCAAGCTGTTGTTCGTTCATTGTTCTACTTTCACAGAGTCGTAATGTATGGCAGTATCTTGCCAAAACAATAAGGAGAGTACTCCCTGAACACCTGCGACTTCCACGAGTGGTAAGATCGCAAAACGGGTGTATACGTTATAAAATATTCTGAGTCCGAATGAATGAAATACAGGTGACTTCCGATCCTAAGAGATCTTCGAAGTTAATCAACATTGGGTGCTATTAGCTAAAGAAGAAGTGGCATAGGAAGTTTTACATTTTCCCTGTTACCATGTATTTTCTTAACTCTGTACCTTTCTCCCGGAAACTGTGCGTAGTTAATGGCGATGCCTCAATTTATACTAAGTTAAGAAATGCAGTATGTTGGCGTGAATTTATGGCCCTTTGCCATTTTGAACACATTTTATGTTTGGTGCAGACTTATTCCTTTTTGTATCCTGTTTGCATGAGTATATCATTCTGCGTGCTGTTATAAATTAACTATTCGTAACACCAGCCAGTGGGTGAGAAGACTTACGAAGTTATTAAGACCTGTTGAGTTTCAGCTGCAATATTTATTTTCCCTGACCTACTTGTGATACCACCGGGCGAGTTGGCCGGGCGGTTAGGAGCGCGCAGCTGTCAGCTCGCATCCGGGAGATAGTGGGTTCGAACCCCACTGTCGGCAGCCCTGAAGATGGTTTTCCGTGGTTTTCCATTTTCACGCCAGTCAAATGCTGGGGATGTTAAGGCCACGGCCGCTTCCTTCCCATTCCTAGGCCTTTCCTGTTTCATCGTCGCCATAAGACTTATCAGTGTCGGTGCGACGTAAAGCAAATAACAAGAAAAAAACAACAACTTGTGATACCTCGCATTCACGGAGTGTACTTAGAAATATCTGATGGTTGCTGCTTGAACGGGAAGTTTTTTTCAATTTACTTTTACCGAACAAGTGGCTGTAGGGTTTGAGTCACAGCTTGCATTCGGGAGCTAGTGGATTCGAACCCCACTGTCGGCAGCCCTGAAGATGATTTTGACCGGTGTCCTACTTTCACACCAGATAAATGGTGGGGCTGAACCGTCATTAAGACCACGGCTGCTTCCTGCCGACTCCTAGCCCTTTCCTATACCATCGTCGCCATCTGTCGGTGCCGACGTAAAGCAAATTGTAAATAATTTCGTTTTTCAAGTTGTTTTACGTCGCACCGACATAGATAGGTCTTATGGCGAAGATGGGTCAGGAAAGTGCTAGGAATGGGAAGGAAGCGGCCATGGCCTTAATTAAGGTACAGCCCCAGCATTTGCCTGGTGTAAAAATGGGGAATTACGAAATTCCGGGCTGCCGACGGTGGGGTTCGAACCCAATATCTCCCGAATACTGGATACTGGCCGCACTTAGGCCACTGCAGCTATCGAGCTCGGCAATAATTTACTTTTCTGTTGCTTGTGATGTGCAATATATGATTGCGGCGGAGTGTTTTATTTCAGTTTGAGTGATGCAAATTCCATTTCGTTCGCCAAGTTGTTTCCAAGGAGTCCCTCGCCTGTCAAATGGGAGTGGGACTCCATTACTCCCATAGGTCCAAGGCTTGCTTAAAATATTCTGAGCTCGGTAAATTCATGAAGCAGGATACTATCCTACTTGCACATAGTCCAAGTGAGAATCTCTCCTCTAACGGGCAAAAGCATATGACAGGGTACCAAGGGAAAATATGTTCACTATACAGGGGGACTATGGAATTAAAGGTAGATTACTAAAATCAATCAAATGCATTTATGTTGACAATTGGGCCTCAGTGAGAATTGATGGTAGAATGAGTTCTTGGTTCAGGGTACTTACAGGGGTTAGACAAGGCTGTAATCTTTCACCTTTGCTGTTCGTAGTTTACATGGATCATCTGCTGAAAGGTATAAAATGGCAGGGAGGGATTCACTCAGGTGGAAATGTAGTAAGCAGTCTGGCCTATGCTGACGACTTAGTCTTAATGACAGACTGTGCCGAAAGCCTGCAGTCTAATATCTTGGAACTTGAAAATAGGTGCAATGAGTATGGTACGAAAATTAGCCTCTCGAAGACTAAATTGTTGTCAGTAGGTAAGAAATTCAACATAATTGAACGTCAGATTGGTGATACAAAGCTAGAACAGGTCGATAAGTATTTAGGTTGTGTGTTCCCCTAGGATGGTGTAATATAGTAAGTGAGATTGAATCTAGGTGTAGTAAAAGTGAGCTCGCAGTTGCGATCAGCAGTATTCTGTAAGAAGGAAGTCAGCTCCCAGATGAAACTATCTTTACATCGGTCTGTTTTCAGACCAACTTTGCTTTACGGAAGTGAAAGCTGGGTGGACTCGGGATATCTTATTCAGACATGAAAGTAGCAATAATGATTGCTGGTACAAACAGGTGGGAACAATGGCAGAAGGGTACTCGGAATGAGAAGATAAAAGCTAATTTGGGAATGAACTCGATGGATGAAGCTGTACGCATAAACCGGCTTTGGTGGTGGGGTCATATGAGGCGAATGGAGGAGGATAGATTACCTAGGAGAATAATGGACTCTGTTATGGAGGGTAAGAGAAGTAGAGGGAGACCAAGACGACGATGGTTAGACTCGGTTTCTAACGATTTAAAGATAAGAGGTATAGAACTAAATGAGGCCACAACACTAGTTGCAAATCGGGGATTGTGGCGACGTTCAGTAAATTCACAGAAGCTTGCAGACTGAACGCTGAAAGGCATAACAGTCTATAATGATAATAATGATAATGAGTGATGCGAACAGACTATTGTGAAGTGAAATGTAGAGGCGTATTTCTATTGACTGGAAATTGGAATGACTGAATTGAGTCAAATTCCTTCGCAGAATGTCAACGTCACTGGGTTCGGTTCGGAGTGCCGGAGGTTCAATTTCCGGCTGCTTCGGGGATTTGAGCACGCCTCACCGACTGTGACAGGTATTAATTGCGATAGTGGGAAAGGACAGGCCTAGGACTGGAAAGGAAGCGACCTTAGCCATAATTTAGGCACAGTCCCAGCCAGCATTTACCTGGTGAGGTTTGATAGCCTAGCTCAAGCACTCGGTCGTCTGCTTCATTTCTTTAGCTCGAGGACTAGGCGTTTGTACTTGTGTCAATACACTTCTTTTCATATGTCAGAAATAGACAGACAGAAACAAACTGACGTATAGGACACAGTTCGTGACCGCGACCCTGTCAAGATGTTGGAAAAGTGACTGAGGAAGAAGAAGATTAAAAAGAAGAAATGACTATAAAAATCTCCTGACCAATACAGCCTATCAAGGGTCTTCAGTCAGCCAGGACATCTGCTGCCCAGCCATATGGCTGCAGATGTTGTAAAGCAAGAAGGTCAGCGTACCAGATTCGTTGCCCCTCATAGGCACATCTCCTTAGTTGACCTAGTGGGGCTCGGCGTTCGCCTTTCGCACCGTAATACAAGGATTCAAATATGTGGATGATCCAGAGATTGAACCCAGTGGCTCTTACTAACGTTAACCGATCATTTCCAGAGGCTGACTTGCCGTGTTACATCAAGTAGTTGTTAAATGTGGTGGGAACACACATCATTGTTCATTTATGACATTTTAGCAACATTTTCTTTTCTACTTACGACATCCATAACAAGGCTTGATAACTGAGTGAAATTATCTCTCTCTTCTCGCTAAGTTGAAAGAGGCTCGAATATGCTGAATGAAACTGGGATTCTTTTGAACTGAAAATTCTCGATCCAGTGGTTGAAATTCCACCCAGGATGGAGGTTGCATTACTGTGACCACGATGCCAGCAGTCAGCTTACTTGTTATCACCCATGAATAAGTTAAGTAGCGCAATTGTATCAGAGTTAAGGTAAATATGTATTCTGGATCCAATCATGCATCATCTTGGCTTGAAGCCGAAATGATTAAGAAAACAACTCTTCTGAACACCTAATTATTCAGACTTTTGTCTGAGAAAATCTCCAATATACAACCTTTCACCAAACTGTAATTTCAGCATTTGTGCGACTCCACTATAAAGGAAATCCCTGTTTTTAAGAAAAGGCGAGAAAATGTTCCGTAGGTATTAACAAAATTAACCTATCGGAAACGGTTATTAAAATCACAGTTTTAGTGTATGAAGCATACGTGTTGTTTTACAGCAATTAATACAAATGCTTCCAGTTGAGATTCATACACAATATTAAAGATAAATTATCACGGATTCAAAGTAAACAAAAAGAACATTTTTCATCAATTTTGATATTCTGTGCTCATTTAAGGTGGGAGGTTTTGATGCTTGGTGCCATAGAACTATTCCTGGGATTTTGTTGAACTACCGGGCTAAATAGCTCAGTCGTTGGAGTGCTGGCCTTCTGACTTCAAGTTGGCAGATTTGATCTTGGGTCAGCCCAGTGACATGTGAAGGCGCTCAAATAGGTTAGCCTTGTTACAATAGATTTATCGGCTCGTATAAGAACTTCTGCGGGACATAATTCCGGCACCTCGGCGTTCCCGAAAACTGCGACAGTAGTTGGTGGAACGTAAAATTAACATTAGATTATTTTTTTATGAACTGAATAAGTAATTGGACATCCTAGGAGTAAAATCAGATAGGTCCTAAGATTAACAGTCAAGCGGTCGTGGTTCGAAATCATACCGTATATTCAGAATTTCGTTGAATATTGTTAATAGTTTACTCCGTGCTCTGTTATCGCATATTTAACCCTTAAATGCACAGCATTGCATACATGCAGAGGATAATGTATTGTGATTGCTTGTTATATCTGCTTTACAATTTTTATCTTGCAGACGAACTCGCTAGAGGTCGCTAGTGTATTAAAATTATTTTAGTTTATGATTTTTCTTGCTAATCAGCTGTAGTGAAGTGTAAATTTTAAACAGTTAAGACCAAACAAATAAAATGCTTTTTACCTCACAGAATTCGTGAGCAAGGAAATCCTTAAGATTGAAATGTGGCAGTAGTTACAGTAATCGTACAACCTTTCATATACCGGTACGTAAAACATTATAATCCTTAACAGATCCAGTTAAATAAAATATATATTTGAAAAATATTTAAAAACATTTTTTGATATTGATGTATTACTTTTGGAATTGGAAAACTATCATATTTAAGAGAAATAATAAATTGTGCATTTTAGGGTTAATGGAATCTGAATTAAAATCAGTCATATTTCTCTCTTGTTTTGACGAGCTTTTAACTTCAAATTTTATGATATTAAGTTGGGAAATTGCGTTTCTTCTTAATTGTTATCATATTATGATACTTAAACTTTTGCTATAATCCCAATATAATGAGAATTACGATGGTATATAACATTGACTCATCATCCTTACCCACACTGCCCTGGAATGGAGACTCAATTCCTTTATCTTATCGACCTATGACGTTCCGCCCAGCTAATTGGGACGATGAAGTATTCACCTGTTTCCACCTGAAAGGTGTCCATTTGTCCTTCCTGTGGCGCTCTTGAGGGAACTGGAACCGTTATTGAGCTTTACACCGGAACGTTTAATCATCCTTATCTTCGTCCAGGGATATCATCAGTCTTGAATTAAGTGTAGTTGTGGATGAAAGACTTCATTCGACTTTTCCTCTCTTAATTTTAGATCCTGATTTAGGGAATGGAGCCACTGTGATCATCACCCCTTTGTCGTCCACGTATTGGGCGTGAACACTGACTTACTCGTATACCCTAATGGTTGTACAGGTTGGTTGCTCAGTCGTGCTTCCTTTTGATACATATATCACTATCAAAATATCGTGTCTGTATTGTGAGTAACTGACGTTATTGCAGGGTATGATTGGGATAGTTTCTCCTGGAATTGAAATTACTTGGTTGTTGGAAGTAAAATATGAATTGTGACACTG
Source organism: Anabrus simplex (assembly GCF_040414725.1). Taxonomy (NCBI): domain Eukaryota; kingdom Metazoa; phylum Arthropoda; class Insecta; order Orthoptera; family Tettigoniidae; genus Anabrus; species Anabrus simplex. The sequence continues at coordinate 1,259,354,449 of NC_090265.1, forward strand.
TGGTCTGAAATTGAACTGTCCGACTTCGTCCCACTAATCATGTTTGTAGTTTTAACGCTCGCGGTTATGGAGGCAAATTTACTTGCTAGATGATAGCGTGTAGACCACTTGGACGTGACCATATTGGTAATAATGAAAGTGAAAATCATTAGCCTCTTTCCAGTCATCCGACCGGGTCAGGAATGGAATGAATGAAGCCCCCATCTAGCGGCGTGGACAGGAACCGTGCCCGCTGCCGAAGCCTGTCGCACTCCTCTGAAGCAATGATTAATGACTGACAGGTGAAATGGTATTGGAGAGTTTTGCTGTAATGAAAGATGGCAGGGAAAACCGGAGTACCGGAGAAAAACCTGTACCGCCTCCGCTTTGTCCAGCACAAATCTCACATGGAGTGACCGGGATTTGAACGACGGAACCCAGCGGTGAGAGGCCGGCGCGCTGCCGCCTGAGCCACGGAGGCTGTTTATTGCTAATAATATTAGTATTATGTTTTTAACATAATTTCGACAACTGTAATATCGAAATCCTAATTAATAAATATGAGCCCTACGCAAACGTATAATAATGCTTCTCATGCCAATATTATGTATCTCCGTAGTGTTTAGCTCTATTAGCTGTCGTCTTCGGAGGCCTGGGCTCGTTTACCAGTACTGTCAGAAATTAAAGATTAGGAGACGGGCTGATCTGTGCGGCTCACTTCCACTAGTTATGCCTGCGATTTCACGAAAGTTCTTTTTATTTAGCACTAATCTGCAATTTTATTTGGTTGCTGGGCTGAGTGTTTCAGTGGTAGAGTGCTGACTCCGTCTAGTAGTATTTGAAGAAATTCAGATCCACAAGCCTCATGTTGGTAGTCTTACCGGCGCGTAAAAGAACTCGGACAAAATTTCCGGCACCTCGTTGTCTCGGAAGACCTTAGTAAACTCCAGTCAAGTTATTATTATTATTATTATTATTATTATTATTATTATTATTATTATTATTATTATTATTATTATTATTATTATTTTATACTGTATTTTGTATTACAATTTGAATGACTGTTAACGAGAGACTTGGCTGTGTGGTTAGGGTGGAGTAGCTGTGAGCTTGCACTCGGCAGATGGCACGTTCGAATCCCACCGGCGGCAGCCCTGCAGATCGTTTTCCGTGGTTTCCCATTTTCACACCTTAATTAAGATCACGGCCGCTTACTTCCCAATCCTAGCCTTTTCCCATCCTTGCATCGTCGAAAACCTCCAGCGTATTAGTGCAACGTTAAATCAGTAGATAAAATAAACATATGCAAATTATTAGTTGGAAGTATGAGCTTGTTTTCTTGGCAATTAGGGAGGTATTCTTCTTGTTTTGCTGTTTTGCTTTCGAAACACATTGTGTGCTCCTGTTTTCTATCTGTTGAGTTTAATAATGCACAAGAAAAGAAAATATGAACTAGTTTAATTGGTTGTTTGGAAATTTTTATCGTGCGCTTGAACGATGCAGATACAAAAGTAGAGCCCTTCTAATAAACTACAATCAACATTACCTGATTCTAGTGGAGACAACTGAAATATGGAAAGCCTAACGAAGAAAGGCGGGCCCCACATACACACATAACAATGCTCCTTAAGCCAATGTTATCCACCTCCGTAGTGAAACGGTTACCGCTATTATCTGCCGTCCTTGGTGACTCGGGTTCGATTACCAGTACTGTCCGAAATGATTCGCTGGAAAGCTGCATATTTTTAAAAGATAAATGCAGCCCATCTCCGTTGGCCAAGATCAGGCGATAGAGCATAAAGTAGTTTCAAAAAAAAAAAAGCTTCTTGTGATAGTTGGGTATCATGGTCAAGGGACCGACCGTTTTATGTGGAATCACAACCACAGGAATGTGACTCATTCCAAAAATCGCTTATGCATTGTCTTAGATTTAAAGCGACGCCTCCGTTGAGAGATTTCACTCAATAATCACGCTCCCGCCTAGGTATAGGAATGTGCAGGCTGGCGAAGCCTTGCGCACTTCTCCAGAATGGAATGCTAATGGGGTATGGCCAGAAGATCGACAGATCCCAGATAAAATCTATCCTTTACCTCGTCTGGTATGTCTCGTTTAGTGCAAATTACACATGCAGTAACAGAGATCTGAACCCTAGGTGCAGTACTGAACAGCCCATGTTCAACCGCCTGGCTGTTGAGGGGGTGCTTGCTTATAGGCTAATAAGGAATAATTTTGCTCTGTATACTGCTTACGTACTGTGTTGTGCGAGAAACGAGACGAAAGAGATAATATTGGACTCTTGTACGTATTAATTTCATTGTTTAAGTAAAATTAGCTAACTGATTTATTATTATATTTAAGTAAGAACATTTGACATTTGAAACTTTACTGTCATTGCCTATTCGGGTGTATGCCGACTTTCTTCTCTAAACCTTACCAACTTAACGATTTTAAAGCTTCTTTCAAGTAAATTTAAGTGGGAATTATTGCATATAACATCTTAAACCATTGGTTCTCAATATACGGTCTGAGGATCCCAGGGTTTCCAGAAACTCTTTCTAAAGGTCCACGAACGATTATTCTACGAGAAGGATTCTTTTCCTTTCAGAAGGATGTTTGTATGTCAATAAGTCAGAACCGCGTTACTAATAAATTCGTTCGATTGTTGTTAGTGCAACTTATGCATTCGTTTTCTTATTGCTAACAGCCTTCGTAAGTAAGACTGTACACTTAAACTCGGTAATCTCAAACATTTTGTAAGTTTTGTTTTAATAATCCTTGGCTTAAACTTCCTTATTAACATTGATATTAGCTGTTGGGATGTGCACTTCCTAGTTCATTGCTCCTCGAGGTGCACCTGTAAATAAATCAAACAAATATTGCGGTGAATGCCATACAGTACAGATATTTTTTTCAACAACTAATAATAGCAACTTCAATGTGTTGTATGTACTAAAGTTCTCTCGAACGAATGTACAAAACCTGCTGAACTTCTTTATAGTGAACGAAAATTTTAGTACGAAAGGACCAAATATTCAAAATATTTTTTTTATTGGAATGATAAAAATTAATACTACTGTGACAGGAAGTGGATTGAATTTAGAATTCAAAAATGTAAGAGTATTAAAAGTAGTATTGATATTAGAGGTGTTGATGAGAATACTAGGTGCTGTTATATTAATTATTTGTGAATTAATTGGGGTGGCATTTTTTACTCTTTTTGAGCGTAAGGTTTGAGGTTATTTCAGATTCGAAAAGTAGGATTTATTAGGTTACCCCAACACTTTGTTGGTGCAATTAAATTATTTTCTAAGGAAGGCGCGCTGACTTCGCGTAATTATTGGGGGTGGGGGGCATGTTTAACATGGATACAGGCATGTAAAACGAGGAGAAACTATTAATGAAAATATTTCTATATAATAAAAATATTCGCAATCAGAAAAGAAAGAAAATCAGAACAGTAATACAACTTGTTTCTGAAATGTATTTTTGAACGAGTCTTATGTACGGAGTTTTCAATAATATTCACAAGAAAACAGAAAAATAAAACTTGATCATAAATACAGTAAATATTTTGAAGGAATATTTTATTTATTTATTTATTTATTTATTTATTTATTTATTTATTTATTTATTTATTTATTTATTTATTTATTTCATTTATTTATTTATTTATTTATTTATTTATTTATTTATTTTATTTATTTATTTATTTATTTATTTATTTATTTATTTATTTATTTATTTATTTATTTATTTATTTATTTATTTATTTATTTATTTATTTATTTATTTATTTATTTATTTATTTATTTATTTATTTATTCAGTGAGCTTGCAGTTGCGATCAACAGTATTCTGTAAGAAGGAAGTGAGCTTCCAGACGAAACTATCTTTACATCGGTCAGTTTCCAGACCAATTTTGCTTCACGGGAGCGAAAGCTGGGCGGACTCAGGATATCTTATTCATAAGTTAGAAGTAACAGACATGAAAGTAGCAAGAATGATTGCTGGTACAAACAGGTGGTAACAATGGCAGGAGGGTACTCGGAATGAGGAGATAAAGGCTAATTTAGAAATGAACTCGATGGATGTAGCTGTACGCATAAAACCGGCTTCGGTGGTGGGGTCATGTGAAGCGAATGAAGGAGGATAGGTTACCTGGGAGAATAATGGACTCTGCTATGGAGGGTAATAGAAGTAGAGGTAGACCAAGACGACGATGGTTATACTCGGTTTGTAACGATTTAAAGATAAGAGGTATAGAAGTAAATGAGGCCACAACACTAGTTGCAAGTCGAGGATTGTGGCGACGTTTAGTAAATTCACAGAGGCTTGCGGACTGAACGCTGAAAGGCATAACAGTTTATAAAAATGTATTTATTTATTTATTTATTTATTTATTTATTGCTAGTTGCTTTACGCCGCAACGACACAGATAGGTCTTATGGCGACGATGGGACGGGAAGGGCTAGGAGTGGGAGGGAAGTGGTCGTGGCCTTAATTAAGGTACAGCCCCAGCATTTTCCTAGTGTGAAAATGGGAAACCACGGAAAACAATTTTCAGGGCTGCCGAGAGTGGGGTTCGAACCTACTATCTCCCGAATACTGGAACTGACCGCACTTAAGCGACTGCAGCTATCGAGCTCGGTGAATATTTTATTTACGAAGCTACCAAAAATAATCACAAGTAACAAAATTAGAACTTGCTTCATAAATACATTTTCTTAATAAATGTTAGATTACTGTATATTATGTATTTCTTGATACGAAATGTGAAAAGCTCTACCACCAGAAGTACTGCCTGAACAGTCTCCATTGGGAAATGTACTTTTCTGAAGGAATGCCCTATTTCTAATCTCATTTCTTGATATAAAACCATCTACCACTTTCTCCAGATTTAACGCCTTAGCAGCCTCCGAATACTACAAAGGGGCACTCTGCCCCCCCCCCTCCCCCCCCCCCCCCCAAGATCGCCACTGGCGTTAATTATACAATGGATCGAATTTTTTTAAATATAACAGAACCTTGGCTACTCATATTCACTTGACACTCATCCCAAAACCCAATTTACCCATTATTACTTTGAAAACTACAGATCTATAGAAGGAGGGTCAGCAGTACTGATGAGTTTGAGAACCACAGACTTAAATTACTACGAACCCTGAAGTAGGTGAACAGTTAACCACTAAAATGAAATATTATTCCCTACATGACACATTTTCCCGCCCTGCGGTCTAGGATTAGTGTGTCCGCCTCTCGCTCGCAGGGCCTGGGTTCGATTCCCGCCCAGGTCAGGATTCTTTACCTGGATCCGAGGGATGGTTCAAGGGCCACTCGGCCTGCGTGATTACAATTTAGGGATTATCTGGCGCTGAGATAGCGGCTTCGGTCTAGAAAGCCAAGATTAACGGCTAAAGAGGATTTGTTATGTCAATCATGTGTCACCTCATAATCTGCAGGCCTTGGGGCTTAACAGCGTTCACTTGGTAGGCGAAGGTCCATCAGCACTGTAGTGCCATGGGAGGGTTTTTAAAATATTTGTGACAGAACGAGTTCTGGAGATGGTGGTTTCGAAGCCTACTGTTAGGAGCCCTGCGGATGGCTTTTCCTTGTTTCCCAGTTTCTCACCAGGCAAATGCTGCGGCTGTATATCAATTAACGCCACGGTCGCTTCCTAACTCTGTCCAACCCTATCGTCGCTATTAGATCTCCGCGACGTAAAAGAAAACCGAGTTGTTGTTGAAATTTTCCATCCAAAGCGACAACGGCGTGCTCACTTCACCCGGAAGGATACGCGTTCAAATGTCCAGGACTTGAAACACTTTAGAAACGGGACTTTCGGTGAGGCATATGAACTTGAAGTTCACTCAACCTATACCAAGAATGACTCCCAGGCAGCCAGGCATAGGGTTGACCACTCTGTCTTATTTATTACCGAACCTACTATCTCCTGGATGCAAGCTCACAGCCGCGCTCCTCTACGCGCACGGCCAACTCGCTATCGGCAGCCCTGAAAATGGTTTTCCGTTGTTTCCCATTTTCACACCAGGCAAATGCTGGGGCTGTACCTTAATTAAGGCCACGGCCGCTTCCTTCCAACTCCTAGGCCTTTCCTATCCCATCGTCACCATAAGACCTATCTGTGTCGGCGCGACGTAAAGCCCCTACCATAAAAAATATATATATATATTACCGAGGTTAAGGGTAGAGAAAGCCTTTATCTGCCTCACATCCAGGGCCTCCGTGACGTGTTCGAAGACGCCTTCGTCATGGAAATGTTTGTTGTACCGTAAAGCGATTATACTCTTCTGAAGTGGCCACTCAGTACGCTACCAAGTTCTATAACAAAGATGTTTATTAGAAGGCAGAGAATTGAGGAGCAAAGATAAAATTGATTAGTAGCTAGTGCCTGTAATTGGTCGCGCCTCGCTGGCTCCCGGACGGCCCTGAGAACGGTGTCGCGGAAACGCGCCTATCAGCTGTTTCTGGCGATATCGCGCCGCGATTCCAATTATAGATGCCACAATCTCTACACGTACCGGAATGAGGCGGAGTGCGAAGCAAGCCTGGCGCCTTGTGACGTGCGCTGCCAACTACTCTTATTTCAAGAATTTTATTTCAGAGAACGATTGACAGGTGTCCGGTTAAGGCTTGGTGGGAAGCCAAGCAGTATCCATAGGAGAACTCTGCACTGTTAGAAAATGTCTTTATGTATTCCCGCCTTCGTAGCCCTCCGCTTTCCTTTCTAACCCAGTCATTAGTTATTATTTTTATGTTCCTAACATAACGGGTTCGATCCTAGCTGAATTCCATAGCGTCTGAGGTGGTTTAAATACTACAACTTTTCGCACTGTTAGCTTCCAGCACATAAATGATCTCATGCGGATTCCCGGCAACTCTTAGAAACGTGAGGAGGCGTTAACCAAATAACCTTCTTCTTCTTTTCTCGTTTCATCCAACTTAGGACCAAGTGATTTACTTTTTTCGTCCTCTTCTGTATTCTTTAACTTTTACCCAGTACTCCCGCGTAGATTTTAGTTCTTTTTCCTCGTATGTGGACGCTTTTCCTGTCTTTAGTTGCAGTTTTTCTTGCAAATTCCTTTATGATTGATGTTTCCGCTTAAGACAGTTCCGCTTCTGAACATCTTCATGTGTGATTACCACTTCTTCGTCCATCTCGTTGAAGCAAGCTCCCTCGGAATCCTGATCTATAAAACAGATGAAGATAGTGTTGGTCAATCTAGCTGTGGAATTTTGGATTAGATGACCACTAAGCGCAGTCCTCCTTTTCCGAATTGTATCAGTGATCTTTTCCATATGGGTGTTCAGTTCTGTCTTCTCCTGAACTCGTATTTTCTTTGACAGGACCAAGGACCTGGAGATGATGGTGATGGACGATTATTATTATTATTATTATTATTATTATTATTATTATTATTATTATTATTATTATTATTATTATTATTATTATTATTATTATTTACTTCAGCGTATTTCAGATATGCCTTGCTGGCGACACTTAGTTTTTTAGAGTGCATTTTGTCTTCTTGTAAGGACTAGATCAATTATTTTTACTTGCATTGACCGATCTCAGTCTCATCCTTGGCTTTATTTAATACTTCTTTTTACAATTCTCTTTACGTCGCTTCGACGCAGGTAGGTCTTATGGGACCGGTGGGTTAGGAATGTGCTAGGTGTGTGAAGGAATTGACCGTGGCCTTAATGTACAGCCCTAGCATTTGCCTCGTGTGAAAATGGGAAACCTTGGAATATTATCATTAAAGCTGTCGACGGTGGGATTCGAACCCACCATATTCCGAATTCTAGCTCAAAGCTATGCGACCCTAACCGCAGGACAACTCGCTCGGTTCCTTGGCTTTGAAAGTGATAGTGGTATGAGCGATGGTAGGAATGCCATTTCATATGCCAGTCCCTGTTTTGAATGGTATGAAAATGCCACTGATATGGTTCGTTGGTGCGTGCACTACTATGGTACTGGCAGACTGATACGTAAGGTCGGCCCGGTGAGGAAAGCAACGGGAAACTACCTCAGTCCTCATTTTCCTCTAATGCCTCGTAGGTGACCCCTAAGCCATTTATGAGAGCTGATTGCGGAGGTGTTGGAGGTCAAACTGGCGTTCGGGCTGAATACCGGACATATTTAATCTGTTTCTATGGTCATTTCATCCACCCAGGCTCATTTTGAGTTATAGAAACGAGTTTAGGGCCATCTGACCATTCATTTTAAAATTTTAATCCGTAATTCTACCCTCCGTCATCCGGGTAGAAAATTATCAGCTAAACCTCTCCGCTAAAAACGTTCTACAATAATAATAATAATAATAATAATAATAATAATAATAATAATAATAATAATAATAATAATAATAATAATAATAACCATAGGTAAGGCGCCATTGTGTCATGTACATTTTTATTTAAATCGTTTTAAATCAATATTGTACAGCTTTCTTCTGATACGAACGATAATACAGTGGTTACGCTGTTGGAAGTTATCGATGTAGTAATGCCCAATACATTTTGGAGTGCTATTGTTACAGTTTTAGCCATGGGAAACAGCCAAACACTAAACTGTCTTATCATTCAGGATGGCTGAAAGTCGAAACCGAGCGAGTTGGTCGAACGGTTAGGGGCGCGCAGCTGTGAGATTTCATTCGGTAGATAGTGGTTTCGAACCCCACTGTGGGCAGCCCTGAAGGTTTTTCGTAGTTTCCCCATTTTTCTAACAGGCAAATACTGGGGCTCTACCTTAAGGCCAAGGCCCCTTCCATCTCACTCCTAGCCCTTTCCTATCTCATCGTCGCCATAAGGCCTATCTGTTTCGGTGCGTCGTAAAGTCCATAGTAAGATTTTACGTTTCACTGCCTAAGTTTACGGTTTTTATAGACGCTGAAGTGCCCGAATCTTGTCCCGCAGGAGTTCTTTTACGTTGTAGTAAATCTATGGACACGAGTCTGAGTTTTTTAGCTCCTACAAATGCACTCTGGCTGCGCCGGGATCTAACCTCCCTAAACTGGATTTAAAGATACCATCACTTTGAATGGGAGTAAAGGAACTGTATTGATATCTTTATACATGATGGCTATTATAAGCTCCTGGATTAAAATCTTGTTTGGCACAACCTTTCCATGTGTCATTTCCACCAGTGACTTGAGTGATCATGGATTAATTATACGGGAAAATATGCTGTACTCTAGACGCCATGAAGATCCCTGGAGGCTTCCAGTGATGATGATGATGATGATGATGATTGTTATTCAAAGGAGACGAAATGTAATGACAATTTAAAATTCCAAAATTCATCCATACCGAGCTCGATAGCTGCAGTCGCTTAAGTGCGGCCAGTATCCAGTAATCGGGAGATAGTGGGTTCGAGCCCCACTGTCGGCAGCCCTAAAGATGGTTTTCCGTGGTTTCCCATTTTCACACCAGGCAAATGCCGGGGCTGTACCTTAATTAAGGCCACGGCCGCTTCCTTCCAATTCCTAGGCCTTTCCTATCCCATTGTCGCCGTAAGACATATATGTGCCGGTGCGACGTAAAGCAACTAGCAAAAAAAAAAAAAAAAAATCATCCACTGACTAGAATTCAAAACTTGACGATGAAGAATGAATGGATGAATATGAATGTAAAATAATCAGCAGATCCAACTCACAATATTAAAAGTTAATAATCATTCTAAAATCAGTCCAGGCTAGAATTCAAAAGAACGTCAATGAACAATGATTATGAAGTAAAAGCGATCATTGGACCCGACCCGCAATGCCCCACCTTCCCAGAATCTATAAAACAACAGTATATACTGACCAAGGAGCTGCTTTCAAATCACAATCCTGAACAGATGATGCTTTTTGTCTTAAGGTGTCCAAAATCCAGGTCAACGGCCCCTCATAATGGTACTTATCGCTCGTAAATAAAATCATAGTAATCACAAGTAACGTACACTCACGATGTTCCTCATATTGTGGTACTACGCACAGGTAACGCAGACCTATGGTGTTTCTCACGTAATGGCGCCACTCGTAGGCAGCGCAAGCCCGTGGTGTTCCACACATAGCGGTACTAATCATAGGGGCCCGTACTATCCCGTGGCGTTCTTCACACAGTGAGCACTAATCACAGGCAACACAGAACCACGGCGTCGCGCATATAGTGGTACTAATCACAGGCAACGCCCAGACCCGTGGTATTCCTTAAAACGAAGACCCATAATGTTCACAACCGAACCTGGACAGATGGGAGCCGCCGTCGTAGTGGCGGATACTACACACGGGTACTGTAAACCCATAGTGATGCACCCACAGACCCATGGTATTCCTCACATAGTGATACTAATCGCAAGAAAAGTTAGGGGCGCGCAGCTGTGAGTTTGCATCCGCCAGATAGTGGGTTCGAACCCCACTGTCGGCAGCCGTGAATATGGTTTTCCTTGGTTTCCCATTTCCACACCAGGCTGTACCTTAAGGCCACGGCCGTTTCCTTCCCATTCCTAGGCCTTTACTCTTCCATCGCCGCCCTAAGACCTCTCTATCAGTGCGACGTAAAACAAATAGCAAAAGAAAAAAGTTTACTCATGGTGTTCCTCGTGTGATGGCAACAATCACAGGTAACCTCATGGTTCAAAATTCAGCATCCCATGGTCGCCCCTTTTAGTCGCCTCTTACGACAGGCAGGGGATATCGTGGGTGAATTCTTCGTCTGCGTACCCTACACACAGGGGTTGTGTGTTTGGTCCGCGAGACCTATTTTATTTCTCCCAAGTCTGCCGGCAAGCCGGTTAGGACGCCCCTATCCACTACCTGGGACGTGGCTCGTGGAAGTATCACCTCTCACCCTGCTACGGCAACGTAGTAGGTTCGTGGAGTGGTTTCAACTACCTGCAACCCCAGCACTAAGCGGGAAAGTGATTTGCTCTACACCTGGCCACCTTTGCCACCACATATTGCCCATTATCCATTTTTTTATATAGGCTGAGTGAACCTTCGGGCCATATCTGTCCATAAGTGAAAACCTCATTCCTAAATTTTTAGAATTTCTGACGGAGAATCGATCTCGCGTCGCTCAGAGTAAACCCAGCATGTCTTTTCCGCTTCGAATAGGCAGCCCTAATCAAAATACAAAGCCATGTGAATACGTGTGGTCATTAATTTGATTAATTGATGTAAGTTGAACTTTGGGTCAAAGCAGTTCATAGTAATTTCGAATTACATCCGTTACTTTCTCTTACTTCAATCCTTGTCGCATTGTCATTTGATGGAAGTCTTTTACAAGTTTGATATTCAAATAAGAAGCATTCGTTGGAACTTATATGGTTACCATGATGGTGCTAGAGTGATGTTGAGGAAGGTCTGTTTGGGTTGACGCCTATACACTTCCGCGCGTAGGTAGGACTTGATTAAAACGTGACTTCCGCTGGATTGTGATAAAGGCTTAACACAGCTGTGAGACGGCGGTAGTGTATTTGCATTTCTTGGCAGTTGTATTATTTAATTTCATATGATCCAAAACTGGTTGAACAGGAAGAACTTCGACAATGTCGTCATCAATAATAATAATAATAATAATAATAATAATAATAATAATAATAATAATAATAATAATACGCGTCTGAAGTTGGAGTTGTCCGTCATAACACACTGTATTTTAATCCTGACCCTAAAGGCTGGAACGGCATTCTCTCAACCTCAGAACTTCAGCTTAAGAGTTGCCTGTTACGAGAAATAGTGGAATGGTTCAAGAAAGCCATTCAAGTCGTCTAGTTGGCAGGCTAAAATCCGTAATAGGCTGTATGTGGTACAGGTTCAAATTGAAGAATAATGCTAGTTCGTCTGAATGTTGCGAAGGGTATCATTCTTAAGGCTGGTCGTGCTGCATTATCACTTAGGTAGCCCAGTGACGAAACCAATGACTAACTGCCTCACTCTTCATCATGCCTTATACACCTCATTAAGGTGCCGCCACAGGTTTTTGGCTGTTTTCCTGTGAGTGGATAATCCTCGGTAGTGCTTTTGAGGATCCACCCAATTTCCGGGATGAAGACATAACATATCTATATACTAGCGAATGTACCCGTGCTTCGCTACGGTATTCTACATTGTATTCGAATATCGAAGTAAATAGTGTACATGCAGTAAATAAGATAGTTTTAAAATTGCATGTCTCTTAGCGTTATCCGAGAAAGAGCATGGGGAGGTCCCCGTACGTTTCCAATGTAAAGTGTTTGTTACGGATTTGTGATATAACGGCAGGCTCACTTGCCTACTGGCATTCACAATCAGGTTGGCAATTACCCTACTATCACTCGAAATTGAGTTGTGCAGTTATCATTATAATGACAGGCCCCTTTTCCTACTGCCAGCCGCGTACTGCCAGTCACACCAAGTTGGTGAGTTTCCATCAAAATAGCAGGCCACTATGCCTAATGCCAGTCACATTTTAGATGAGTACATTTCTTTATAATGGCGGGCACCCTTGCCTACTGCCAAACACAATCGGGTAGGGGAGTTTTAAACAAAACTGCATGCTCACTTACCTTCTGCAAGTCAAATCGAGAAGGGAACTATTCATTACAATTGTAGGCCTTCCTTACTAATGACAGTTACACAGGAGTTGGAGAAGGAATCCTTTCCTACTGCCAGTCAAAGTCGGTGTGGGGAGTACTGATTACAATAGCAGACCGACCCTTTCTCGATCGCTAAATCGACATCAGTGAATATATATAGATCGACATACGAAAGTATATGCGTGTTTACAATATTGAAGACCTTCATTTACAGATTAACTGCTACTAAACGTACGTCATATCGACAAAGGATTATACCATAAGACACGCCGGATTTAGTGGCCTAAATGGCTGGTCCAATGATATGTCATCTATTCTTGGGTCAGATTTAGAAACGTGGAACAGGGTAAAGGTTTTGTAAGATCATCTCACATTACATTACTTTTCGGATAATAATGTGACAGCTACATACGTAGCATTTGGCTCACATATGGCTACTGAGTGGGCCAATTTTCGTGAAGAGTTTGATGATTCTGTATTTCATATAAGTAATTGAAAGTATGAATAATGCATGTGAAAATTCCAAATTGACTTAACATCGATTAATAGAGAAAAATCAAACGTAAAAGGGATACAGATACGGCATAGGGGATTTTGGGCGAGGCGGGTAAAAATTAGGACTTTCAGGAAATCAAAAATTATGGAGATTGTTATTATTACCCCTTAAACGGAAAGCTGTACGAAAATTTCGCCAAAATAGTCAGTGTAGAGGTACACAGTCGTTACGATTTGATTTATATAGATAAGGAATCTGCTCCATGTAAAACACCTTTTGGGCTATGTCCGCTGGACTTAACCTGCAAAAGTGACCATTCATGATATCTCCCTTATTAATCCTCCTGACGAAAAAATGCACATGAAAAAAAAGGTTTAGAGGTGGAATTCCATCAGGTTTGGTCGATTTCCAGTCAGGTTGGTCTTGTTCTGTATATATTGTGGAAGAGTAAAATCACCATTTCGGTTCCTTATAAAACGCCAGTCCATTCCGGAACATGAAATGTTATTTACGTTTAAAACCTACCTTTGGACAGGTGGATGCTAAATATAAATTTTGTTTCGAATGTCTTCAGTAGTTTTCAAGTTGTAAGGAATACGCTTTACACGCACCCGCTCGTGAGTTAAGTCCGATGGGACTTGTACAGAAAAACGGTCCTTTAATGATATCTCCCTTATTGATCCTCGTATCGAAATGATGCACATGAGAAAAAAAGGTTTAGACATTAATTTCTACCAAGGTAGGTAGACTTCCATAAACTTTTGTTGTGTATATTTTTTGGAAGTGCAAAATCACTGTTTCGGTTTCGTATAAACCCCCAGTTAGTTCAGGGATTTAGAAACAATATTTGCCCTGAAACCTATCAAGGACAGGTGTATTCTAAATACGAATCTTGGTGGAAATGCATCCAGTAGTTTCTAGCATTCACGTACATACGGCGTAATTAAGGAAGAAAATAATACAGTTAAGAATGTTGAAACTAATAGAAAATGGATTATAACTGAGGACAGCCGGATAACGACAAATAAATAAATGCCGTGAGTTATGGGTATAATAAAGCGCTAACAGAGGAGAAATTTAGGTTCAGTGATTCTTAGGTAAACAAATATGAAGATGACTAATGGTGTTATTACTTAATCTATTCGAGGGCGGTTATAAACTCCAACGATATTCCGCCAATATCCCGCAGATGAGCCGATTGATGCCTCTCTTGCCATCTACCCAAGGAACAACCACGAATTTAAAAGCATGATGAGGAAAATGGCAATACGTTACTTCCCTACTGGCATGCAGTCAGAGACGTTGCCATGGTAACCTGTAGGTTCGTTGTCGGTCTGTCGGTCACTAAATGCAGAGCATGATACCAGCAGAAAATTGTAAATTTCTCCGTCATGTGAAGAGTAAGGTAAATTATGAACATAACGAAAGTTGTTTATAATGAAGAGACGTTTCACGTACGGTAAACGAAGTTTACAGAAAATCAATAGTATAAGAGAAAATAGAGGAAAACCACTGTGGTTTTCCTATAAACACCCCGTCTATTCAAAGATTTTAAAATTATATGCATATCGGAACCTTTCCTGGGATGAGTATACTCTAAATATGAAGTTTGGCTGAGATCTATCCAGCCGTTTCGACGTGATGGTGGGAAAACCACTCTGGTTTTCCTATAAACCCCCCGTCTATTCAAGGATTTTAAAATGATATGCATATCTAAACCTTCCCCGGGATTAGTATACTCTAAATACAACGTTTGGTTGAGATCCATCCAGCCGTTTCGACGTGATGGTGGAAAATCCATTCTGATTTTCCTATAAACCCCCCATATATTCAAATATTTTAAAATGATATGCATATGGAAAACCCCGCGATGAGTATCCTCTAAATATGAAGTTTGGTTGAGATCTATCCAGCCGTTTCGACGTGATGGTGGGAAAACCACTCTGGTTTTCCTATAAACCCCCCGTCTATTCAAGGATTTTAAAATGATATGCATATCTAAACCTTCCCCGGGATTAGTATACTCTAAATACAATGTTTGGTTGAGATCCATCCAGCCGTTTCGACGTGATGGTGGAAAAACCATTCTGATTTTCCTATAAACCCCCCATATATTCAAATATTTTAAAATGATATGCATATGGAAAACTTCCCCGCGATGAATATCCTCTAAATATGAAGTTTGGTTGAGATCTATCCAGCCGTTTCGACGTGATGGTGGAAAAACCATTCTGGTTTTCCTATAAACCCCCTGTCTATTCAAGGATTTTAAAATGATATGCATATCAAAACCTTCTCCGGGATGAGTATACCCTAAATATGAAGTTTGGTTGAGATCTATCCAGCCGTTTCGACGTGATGGTGGAACAGACAAACAGACAGACAAACAGAAACAATTTTATTTATATAGATTTTTACACTCGTTCTTCACCCCCTTTCCATCCCCGCCCAAAGGAGTCCTATGAGTGCCTTACACAACAGTATATTTTTTTCCCAGATATTAAGTCTTATTTGTACCTATTTTGGTTGACAGCTATGCCCAAACGTACATGCATAATCTCACTGCTCTAGAATCCTGGAGCTGACGTTGCCATGGTTACGGCAGTTCATTTCTTTATCCGATTCCTAGAGCAGGGGTAGTGTGGTGCCAATATCTCCGTAACGGTTGGTTTTAGGGCCTTAAAACATGGTTTTCGGGCCCGTAGGGCTTACCGAGTTTTGTTCTTTGCGTCAAGAGGATTAAATTGAGCTTTGTCTCGTCCTTATACGACAAATTCGATATTTTGCCTATAATAGTATAAGAGAAAATGGAGGAAAACCGTTTTTCCTATAAAACCCCCGTCTTTTCAAAGATTTTAAAATGATATGCATATCGAAACCTTCCCCGGGGTCAGTATACTCTAAATATGAAGTTTGGTTGAGATCTATCCTGCCGTTTCGACGTGATGGTGGAACAGACAAACAGACAGACAAACAGACAAACAGAAACAATTTTATTTATATAGATATATAAAGTAGCTTGTCCTGACTGACTGACTGATTCATCATCGCCGAGCCAAAACTACTGGACATAAAGAAATGAAATTTTGGGGATATATTCATATTATAACGTAGGTGCTCGCTAAGAGAGGATTTTTGGATATTCCGTCCCTAAGGTGGTGAAAAGGGGGGTGAAATTTTAAAATGAGTGTGTCTATATCTCAAAACTTTAAAAGTTTACAGATGTGAAAATTGGTATTTAGAATCTTCTTTAAAAATAAGGAAACACGTATTTTTTTGTTTTCAGACAATCCCAATAGGAGGGGTGAAAAAGGGTGAAAAAGGGGTTGAATGGCTTTAATCAGGATACCGCTACTTATATCTCAGAAACTGAAGATATCACAGACCTCAATTTTGGTACTTTCGATCGCTGTCAAAAATAAAGAAACACATATTTTTTTGTTTTTGAAAAATCCAGTTAATGCGAGGGTGAAAGGGGGGTGAATTTTTAAAATGAGTGCATCTATATCTCAAAAGTTTTAAAGTTTAGAGATGTAAAAATTGGTATTTAGAATCTTCATTAAAAATAAAGGAACACGTATTTTTTTGTTTTCGGAAAATCCCAATAGGAGGGTTAAAAAGGGGTGAAAAAAGGGTTGAATGCCTTTAAAGAGATTATTTATATCTCAGAAACTGAAGATATTACAGACCTCAAAATTGGTACTTTTGATCGCTTTCAAAAATAAAGTAACACATATTGTTTTGTTTTTGGAAAATCCAATTAATGCAAGGGTGAAAAGGGGGGTGAATTTTTAGAATGAGTGCATCTATATCTCAAAAGTTTTAATGTTTAGAGATGTAAAAATTGGTATTTAGAATCTTCATTATAAATCAAGGAACACGTAGTTTTTTGTTTTCGGAAAATCCCGATAGGAGGGGTGAAAAGGGAGTGAAAATTGGGTTGAATGCCTTTAAAGAGAATACATATATCTTAGAAACTGAATATATCACAGACCTGAAAATTGGTATTTGGGATCTACTTTAAATATAAAGAAACAGGTATTTTTTCGTTTTGGGAAAATCCAAATAATGGGGGGTTAAAAGGGGGATGAAATTTTTAAAATGAGTGTATCTATATCTCAAAACTTTTAAAGTTTATAGAGGTAAAATTTTGTATTTAGAATCTCCTTTAAAAATAAAGAAACATGTATTTTTTTGTTTTCGGAAAATCCAAATAGGAAGGGTGGAAAAGGGTGAAAAAGAGGTTGAATGCCTTTAATGAGGCTACTTATATTTCAGAACCAGAAGATATTACAGACCTGAAAATTGGTATTTAGGATCTACTTTAAAAATAAAGAAACAGGTATTTTTTCGTTTTCTTAAAATCCAAATAAAGGGGGGTGAAAAGGGGGGTGAATTTTTAAAATGAGTGTGTCTACATCTTAAAACTTTAAACGTTTACGGATGTAAAAATTGGTGTTTAGAATCTCCCTTAAAAATAAAGGAACACGTATATCTTTGTTTTCTCTAAATCCCAATAGGAGGGGTGTAAAAGGGTGAATAATGGGTTGAATGCCTTTAATGAGGATACATATATCTCAGAAACTGAAGATATTACAGAACTGAAAATTTGTAAATGGGATCTCCTTTAAAAATAAAGAAACGCGTATATTTTTGCTTTTGGAAAATTCAATTAATGGCGGTTAAACAGGAGTGGCAAATTGGGGTGAATTTTTTGAAAGACTATATCTACAGAATATCTGAGAAGCGTAAAATGTTACAGACGTAAAAAGTGGGTATTTGGAATCTCCTCTAAGTGTAAAGAAACATAGGTGATTTGTCTTTGGAAACTCCACTTAAGGGGAACTAAAAAGGGGTGAAATTTTAAAATGAGAATTTATACAGTATATCTCAAAATATTAACATGTTACAGAAGTGAAAAATGGTAATTTTCTAATTCTATTAAAAATAAAGAAACGTGTATTTTTAGTTTTCGGAAATACCACTTGGGAAGTGGGGGGGGGGGGTAAAAGTGACTGAAAATGGTGTTGAATTCTTTTAATTAGGCTACTGATATCTCAAAAATGAAGATGTCACACACGTGAAATTTGATTTTTGGAATCTGCTTTAAACGTAAACAAACACGTATTCTCGGAAAATCCAATGAAGGGGGTTTGGGGGGTTAAAGGATTGAAAAAATTAATTGACTTAATTGTATGAGAATACATTCATCTAATAAAAACTAAAGTTGTTACAGACGTGAAAATTAGTATTTTGATCTCTTTTAAAAACAAAGAAAAGCGCGTTTTGGGGGAAAACAATCTTGGGGGGGGGGGAGTGAAAAGGAGCTGAATTCCTTTCATGAGGACACATAAATCAAAAACTAAAGAGGTTAGAGTGGTGATAATTGGTGTTTAGAAGATCCTTTACTATTAAAGGAACAAGTATTTTTTGCCTTAATATCACTTTGTAAGGGGGGGGGGGGAGTGTGAAAGGAAGTTAAAAAAAGTGAATTATTTTTAAGGGGATACTTATATCTCAAAACTGAAGGTAATAAACGTGAACATTGGTATTTGGAATCTCCTTTAAACATAAAGAAACACACCTTCTTTTAATTTTTTGGGGGCTGGGGTAAATAAACTTAACGGCGGTGGGGTGTAAAAGGCGGTGAGACCAATTGATTTTACTGTTCATAATGTACTTATAAGGAGCCTCCGTTGCTCAGACGGCAGAGCGCCGGCCTCTCACAGCTGGGTTCCGTTTTCAAATCCCGGTCACTCCATGTGACATTCGTGCTGGACAAAATGGCGGCGGGACAGGTTTTTCTCCGGATACTCCGGCTTTCCCTGTCATCATTAATTCCAGCAACACTGTCCAATATTTCATTTCATTTGTCACTCATCGATCATTGCACCAGAGGGGAGCTTTGGCAGCCGGCACAATTCATATTGTCGCCGCTAGATGGGGCTTTATTCATTCCATCCCTGATCCTGTCGAATGATAGGAAACAGGCTGTTGACTTTCGATGTACTTATTGTGATCATAAACCGATCATTTTTAATCTTTCCTGGGTTCTTTTTCAACAGCCATCTTTTCCTTCGGAGAACGTTCTTAGATTAGAGTAGATTCTCCTGGCATATAAATAAAAATTTAAACACATTTGAAATAAACGATAGGAATGATATTGACCGTCAAATTGTTCACCTGTATAATAAGGTCACTAATACACGGATGTATGTCATTCGTATCGCCAGAAATCCCGCACACTTGCCTACGCGCGACAATGGTGCTGTCCACATTGTCAACAATGACAATGGCAGCAGATGTAATTTACCGCCAAGTAGCGGTCTTGCATATTGCTGTTGGGTCCAGAACATATAATAATAATAATAATAGGAATAATAAGAATAAGAATAAGAATAAGAATGATAATGATAATGATAATGATAATGATAATGATAATGATAATAATAATAATGTTCTGGACCGTCGTCACATGTGCGGACCACGCTGGAAACGGGTCCTGGACGGCTAATGACTAAGAATACAGTCCGGCCGCTGGTTCAGTAGGCTACCGCCAAGGCACCCAAGACGACACCACGACAGATCCCCTGAAGGATTTGATTCATATTAAAAATGCTTATAGGAAAAGATGGCAAAGATTTAGGGATCCAACTAACTGGGTGGGAATACCTGGACCTAGCCCGGGAAGTACGAAATCGTTTGCTGGAAAGAAAGATTGAAAAATGGGAGGAAACTTGCCGTAATCTATTAGAAAACGAGTCAGATCGCGAATTTTGGCGGATTCTCGCAGAAAACTGGTCAGATCGCGAATTTCGGCGGATTATATATCTAAAACAATAAGCATTCAATTATAAATTTCAGTATAATACCGTAGCGAAGCACGGGTATCTTGCTAGTTTAATAATACAGTAATAAATATTCTGTTAAAATCTCTTGCGCTATTATATATTAGTATTATTAGACGCCTATGCAGGTACTGAACTTACCAGAATATAGGTCGTCTCTTAGGCAGTTTATAAATATACCTTGGGATAACGGGACGAAGGGATTCTCCACATTTTTGCTACTGGATGCTAAAGAGACTGCCATTTTATATATATATATATATCTATATAAATAAAATTGTAGGGGGTCCGCTGTCTGTAATTTTTTTTGTTTTGCCAATTTTTCAGATATTTATCCGTTTTAGGTCAACTCAAGACCGAATCGGTGGTTTTTACGTTTCGTGTCTGTTTGTCTGTTTGTCTGTTTGTCTGTTTGTTTGTTTGTCTGTTCCACCATCACGTCGAAACGGCTGGATAGATCTCAACCAAACTTCATATTTAGAGTATACTCATCCCGGGGAAGGTTTTGATATGCATATTGTTTTAAAATCTTTGAATACACGGGGGGTTTATAGGAAAACCACAATGGTTTTTCCACCATCACGTCGAAACGGCTGGATAGATCTCAACCAAACTACATATTTAGAGTATACTCAACCCGGGCAAGGTTTCGATATGCATATCATTTTAAAATCTTTGAATAGACGGGGGGTTTATAGGAAAACCTGAGTGGTTTTTCCACCATCACTTCGAAACGGCTGGATAGATCTCAACCAAACTTCATATTTAGAGTATACTCCTCCCGGGGAAGGTTTCTGTATGCATATTATTTTAAAATATTTGAATAGACGGGGTTTTACAGGAAAAACAGAATGGTTTTCCTCCATTTTCTCTTATACTATTGATTTTCTGTAAACTTAGTTTACCGTACGTGAAACGTCTCTTCATTATAAACAACTTTCGTTATGTTCATAATTTACCTTACTCTTCACATGACGGAGAAATTTACAATTTTCCGCTGGTATCATGCTCTGCATTGAGTGACCGACAGAACGACAACGAACCTACAGGTTACCATGGCAACGTCTCTGACTGCATGCCAGCAGGGAAGTAACGTATTGCCATTTTCCTCATCATGCTTTTAAATTCGTGGTTGTTCCTCGGGTAGAAGGCAAGAGAGGCGTCAATCGGCCTATCTGCGGGATATTGGCGGAATATCGTTGGATGTTATAACCGCCCTCGAATACATTAGGTAATAACACCATTAGTCATCTTCTTATTATTTGTTTACCTTGGAATCACTGGATCTAAATTTCTCCTCTGTTACCGCTTTATTATATCCATAACACACACTAGCATAATTTATTGAGGGGATTTGATTTTCCAATACGTTAACTTGGCATTTACATATTTGTCGTTATCCGGCTGTCCTCAGTTATAATCCATTTTCTATTACTTTCAACTTTCTTAACTGTATTATTTTCTTCCTTAATTACGCCGTATGTACGCGAATGCTACAAACTACTGGATGTATTTCCACCAAGACTCATATTTAGAATACACCTGTCCTTGATAGGTTTTAGGGAAAATATTGTTTCAAAATCCCTGAACTGACTGGGGGTTTATACGAAACCGAAACAGTAATTTTGCACTTCCACAAAATATACACAACCAACGTTAATTTAAATCTACCTGTCTTGGTAGAAATTAATTTATAAACTTTTTTCTCATGTGCATCATTTCGATACCAGGATTAATAAGGGAGATATCATTAACGGACCGTTTTTCTGTACAAGTCCCATCGGACTTAACTCACGAGCGGGTGCGTGTAAAGCGTATTCCTTACAAATTGAAAACTACTGAAGACATTCGAACCAAAATTTATATTTAGCATCCACCTGTCCAAAGGTAGGTTTTAAACGTAAATAACATTTCATGTTCCGGAATGGACTGGCGGTTTATAGGGAACCGAAATGGTGATTTTACTCTTCCACAATATATACAGAACAAGACCAACCTAACTGGAAATCGACCAAACGTGATGGAATTCCACCTCTAAACCTTTTTCTTCATGTGCATTTTTCATAAATGGTCACTTTTGCAGGTTAAGTCCAGCGGACATTGCCCAAAAGGTGTTTTACATGGAGCAGATTCCTTATCTATATAAATCAAATCGTAACGACTGTGTGTCTCTACACTGACTATTTTGGCGAAATTTTCGTACAGCATTCCGTTATAAGGGGTAATAATGATCATCTCCATAATTTTTGGTTTAGTTTCCTGAAAGACCTAATTTTTATCCGCCTCGCCCAAAATCCAGATTGCGGCATAATCTGCCAGAAGAAAAAGAAGATAATTGAAATTTGACAAAATTATACCTTTTCGCCTGTAACGAACGGAATACATCCCAGATCATTACATTTTTCACTTTTTATCCCCGAAGAATATCGAAATATGCAGGCAATTTTAATGATGGTGCAGACCTTCGGAAATTCCTATCACATAACGGATTGCACAATCTCCGTTCAATTTGGAATGATCTACAACCTTGGTCTTTTGACTTTTGCCGTATCTGTATCCCATTTACGTTTGATTTTTCTCTATTAATCGATGTTAAGTCAATTTGGAATTTTCACATGCATAATTCATACTTTCAGTTACATATATGAAATACAGAATCATCATACTCTTCACGAAAATCGGCCCACCCAGTAGGCATATGTGAGCCAAATGCTATGTATGTAGCTGTCACATAATTATCCGAAAGGTAATGTAATGTGAGATAATCTTACCAAACCTTTACCCTGTTCCACGTTTCTAACTCAATATGACCCAAGAATAGATGACATATCATATGACCAGCCATTTAGGCCACTAAATCCGGCGTGTCTTATGGTATAATCCTTTGTCGATATGACGTACGTTTAGTAGCAGTTAATCTGTAAATGAAGGTCTTCAATATTGTAAACACGCATATACTTTCGTATGTCGATCTATATATATTCACTGATGTCGATTTTTAGCTATCGAGAAAGGGTGGGTCTGATATTGTAATCAGTACTCCCCACACCGACTTTGACTGGCAGTAGGAAAGGGTTCCTTCTCCAACTCCTGTGTAAGGAAGGCCTACAATTGTAATGAATAGTTCCCTTCTCGATTTGACTTGCAGAAGGCAAGTGAGCATGCAGTTTTGTTTATAACTCCCCTACCCGATTGTGTTTGGCAGTAGGCAAGGGTGCCCGCCATTATAAAGAAATGTCCTCATCTAAAATGTGACTTTCATTAGGCATAGTGGCGCGCTATTTTGATGGAAACTCACCAACTTGGTGTGACTGGCAGTAAGGTAGCTGGAAGTAGGAAAATGGACCTGGCATTATAATGATAACTGCACAACTCAACTTCGAGTGATAGTAGGGTAATTGCCTGCCATTATAATAAAAACTCCTCAAATGTAATCTGTCTGGAAGTAGGAAAGGGGGCTGCCATTTTAACGATACTCCTCAAATCGATTCTGTCCGCGTAGTAGGCAATGGGGCCTGCAATTATAATGTAAACTTCCCAACTCGATTGTGAATGGCAGTAGACAAGTGAGCCTGCCGTTATATCACAAATACATAACAAACTTTTTACATTGGAAACAACGTACGGGGACCTCCCCATGCTCTTTCTCGGATAACGCTAAGAGACATGCAATTTTAAAACAATCTTATTTACTGCATGTACACTATTTACGTCGATATTCAAATACAATGTAGAATACCGTAGCGAAGCACGGGTACATTCGCTAGTATATATATATATTTGCTAGTTGCTTTACGTCGCACTGACACAGATAGGTCTTATGGCGACGATGGGATAGTAAAGGGCTAGGAGAAGAAAGGAAGCGGCCGCGGCCTTAATTAAGGTACAGCCCCAGCATTTGCCTGGTGTGAAAATGGGAAACCACGGAAAACCATTTTCAAGGCTATCGACAGTGGGGTTCGAACCTACTATCTCCCGAATACTGGATACTGGCCGCATTTAAGCGACTGCAGCTATCGAGCTCGGTGCCATTGTAATTAAGAAAGGAGTATTTGATTCATATTTTCAACCCATTGTTTAACCGTAGATATCACGGGCAAGTCAGATCTCCATTCAGATATATATCACGTGTCATTTTTTATTCTGTTTATATTTTTATTGCTCTATCCATTCCCAGAATGTTGGTAACTTGCTTAGTAATCCATGCCCTGTTCCTTTACGAAACGTAAGTCATTCTACTTTTAGGAGAACAGTCAGTTTATATTCAACGGCATGCGTGCTGTCTTTGCACAACAGTGGTCTAATATCCAAGATTTCATTACACAAAGTGCGTAACAAATATGTGCTTAAAGCGCTCTGGTATTCTTGTCATGGTATCCATAAAGGCTGTGAAATCCTTCATATAATTCAGGTAAGTTAGGGAATGCAGGTTAAGGGTTCCGTGTGAAATGGCGTATGGCTTTTAGTGCCGGATGTGTCCGAAGACTTCGGCTCGCCAGGTGCAGGTCTTTTGATTTGATGCTCTTCGGCGACCTGCGCGTCGTGATGAGGATGAAATGATGATGAAGACGACACATACACTCAGTCCCCTTGTCAGAGGAATTAACCAATAGTTAAAATTCCCGACCCTGCCGGGAATCGAACCCGTGACCCCTATGACCAAAGGCCTGGACGCTAACCATTTAGCTATGGAGCCGTACACCGGTTCCTTGCAGTATAATCAAGTTATGTAGCGTGCACCTCTCTTCGAGGCTTAGCCATCCGAAGGTAACGTAAGATTTTGTAACGTGATGGGAAAATTTCAAATCTATATAAATAAAATTGTAGGGGGTCCGCTGTCTGTAATTTCTTTTGTTTTGCCAATTTTTCAGATATTTATCCATTTTAGGTCAACTCAAGACCGAATCGGTGGTTTTTACGTTTCGTGTCTGTTTGTTTGTCTGTTTGTCTGTCTGTTTGTTTGTCTGTTCCACCATCACGTCGAAACGGCTGGATAGATCTCAACCAAACTTCATATTTAGAGTAAACTCATCCCGGGGATGGTTTCGATATGCATATCATTTTAAAATCTTTCAATACTCGGGGGGTTTATAGGAAAATCAGAATGGTTTTTCCACCATCACGTTGAAACGGCTGGATAGATCTCAACTAAACTTCATATCTAGAGTATAATCATCTCGGGGAAGGTTTCGATATGCATATTATTTTAAAATCTTTGAATAGACCGGGGGTTTATAGGAAAACCTGAATGGTTTTTCCACCATCACTTCGAAACGGCTGGATAAATCTCAACCAAACTTCATATTTAGAGTATACTCATCTCGGGGAAGGTTTCTATATGCATATTATTTTAAAATCTTTGAATAGACGGGTGGTTTATAGGAAAACCAGAATGGTTTTCCTCCATTTTCTCTTATACTATTGATTTTCTGTAAACTTCGTTTACCGTACGTGAAACGTCTCTTCATTATAAACAACTTTCGTTATGTTCATAATTTACCTTACTCTTTACATAACGGAGAAATTTACAATTTTCCGCTGGTATCATGCTCTGCATTGAGTGACCGACAGAACGACAACGAACCTACAGGTTACCATGGCAACGTCTCTGACTGCATGCCAGCAGGGAAGTAACGTATTGCCATTTTCCTCATCATGCTTTTAAATTCGTGGTTGTTCCTTGGGTAGAAGGCAAGAGAGGCGTCAATCGGCCTATCTGCGGGATATTGGCGGAATATCGTTGGATATTATAACCGCCTTCGAATAGATTAAGTAATAACACCATTAGTCATCTTCTTATTATTTGTTTACCTAAGAATCACTGACCTAAATTTCTCCTCTGTTACCGCTTTATTATATCCATTACTCACACTAGCATAATTTTTTGAGGGGCATTTGATTTTCCAATACATTCACTTGGCATTTACATATTTGTCGTTATCCGGCTGTCCTCAGTTATAATCCATTTTCTATTACTTTCAACTTTCTTAACTGTATTATTTCTTCCTTAATTACGCCGTATGTACGCGAGTGCTACAAACTACTGGATGTATTTCCACCAAGACTCATATTTAGAATACACCTGTCCTTGATAGGTTTTAGGGCAAATATTGTTTCTAAATCCCTGAATTGACTGGGGGTTTATACGAAACCGAAACAGTAACTTTGCACTTTCACAAAATATACACAACCAAACTTAATGGAAATCTACCTACCTTGGTAGATAATAATTTCTAAACCTTTTTTCTCATGTGCATCATTTCGATACGAGGATTAATAAGGGAGATATCATTAACGGACCGTTTTTCTGTACAAGTCCCATCGGACTTAACTCACGAGCGGGTGCGTGTAAAGCGTACTCCTTACAATTTGAAAACTACTGAAGACATTCGAACCAAAATTTATATTTAGCATCCACCTGTCCAAAGGTAGGTTTTAAACGTAAATAACATTTCATGTTCCGGAATGGACTGGGGGTTTATAGGGAACCGAAATGGTGATTTTACTCTTCCACAACATATACAGAACAAGACCAACCTGACTGGAAATCGACCAAACGTGATGGAATTCCACCTCTAAACCTTTTTTTCATGTGCATTCTTTCGTCAGGAGGATTACTAAGGGAGATATCATGAATGGTCACTTTTGCAGGTTAAGTCCAGCGGACATAGCCCAAAAGGTGTTTTACATGGAGCAGATTCCTTATCTATATAAATCAAATCGTAACGACTGTGTGCCTCTACACTGACTATTTTGGCGAAATTTTCGTGCAGCTTTCCGTTTAAGGGGTAATAATGACCATCTCCATAATTTTTGGTTTAGTTTCCTGAAAGTACTAATTTTTACCCGCCTCGCCCAAAATCCAAATTGCGCCATAATCTGCCAGAAGAAAAAGAAGATAATTGAAATTAGACAAAATTATACGTTTTAGCCTGTAACGAACGGAAAACATCCTAGATCATTAAATTTTTCACTTTTTATCCCCGAAGAATATCGAAATATGCAGGCAATTTTAATGATGGTGCACACCTCGGAAATTCCTATCACATAACGGATTGCACAATCTCCGTTCAATTTGGAATGATCTACAACCGTGGTCTTATGACTTTTTGCCGTATCTGTATCCCTTTTACGTTTGATTTTTCTCTTTAATCGATGTTAAGTCAATTTGGAATTTTCACATGCATAATTCATACTTTCAGTTACTTATATGAAATACAGAATCATTAAACTCTTCACGAAAATTGGCCCACCCAGTAGCCATATGTGAGCCAAATGCTATGTATGTATCCGAAAAGTAATGTAATGTGAGATAATCTTACAAAACCTTTACCCTGTTCCACGTTTCTAACTCAATCTGACCCAAGAATAGATGACATATCATAGGACCAGCCATTTAGGCCACTAAATCCGGCGTGTCTTATGGTATAATCCTTTGTCGATATGACGTACATTTAGTAGCAGTTAATCTGTAAATGAAGGTCTTCAATATTGTAAACACGCATATACTTTCGTATGTCGATCTATATATTCACTGATGTCGATTTTAAGCGATCGAGAAAGGGCGGGTCTGCTATTGTAATCAGTACTCCCCACACCGACTTTGACTGGCAGTAGGAAAGGGTTCCTTCTCCAACTCCTGTGTAACTGTCATTAGTAAGGAAAGCCTACAATTGTAATGAATAGTTCCCTTCTCGATTTGACTTGCAGAAGGCAAGTGAGCATGCAGTTTTGTTTAAAACTCCCCTACCCGATTGTGTTTGGCAGTAGGCAAGGGTGCCTATCATTATAAAGAAATGTCCTAATCTAAAATGTGACTGGCATTAGGCATAGTGGCCTGCTATTTTGATGGAAACTCACCAACTTGGTGTGACTGGCAGTAAGGTGGCTGGCAGTAGGAAAATGGGCCTGGCATTATAATGATAACTGCACAACTAAATTTCGAGTGATAGTAGGGTAATTGCCTGCCATTATAATAGAAACTCCTCAACTGTAATCTGTCTGGAAGTAGGAAAGGGGGCTGCCATATTAACGAAAACTCCCCAAATCGATTCTGTCCGCGTAGTAGGCAATGGGGCCTGCAATTATAACGTAATCATCCCAACTCGATTGTGAATGGCAGTAGGCAAGTGAGCCTGCCGTTATATCACAAATCCGTAACAAACACTTTACATTGGAAACAACGTACGGGGAACTCCCCATGCTCTTTCTCGGATAACGCTAAGAGACATGCAATTTTAAAACAATCTTATTTACTGCATGTACACTATTTACTTCGATAACCGAATACAATGTAGAATACCGTAGCGAAGCACGGGTACATTCGCTAGTTACACATAAATCTCGCTTAGGCATCCTGTGCATGTTCTAGTTTATCTCGGAGTTAAGTATTCATTTCTTTACAAAACATGTCACAATGGTCAAATAATGCAAAATCGAGGATTTTCACAAGTATCTTCTTTAGACAGAATAGTGAAGTACTAGGATAGGTAGAAGAGTTTTAAACATTCAGTCATTTGTGCGTGTGTTGTAAATGTGCAATCCCCCAATATCTGTATGTAAAAGTTCGTCATTCTGCGTTTTTCATAGGGAACAAATTCAATTTCTCCTAGTAGGGTTACCTCAAATAAGCCCTACGCACTATTCGACCGTTCCCCAAACTTACAGCTCTGCAATGAAACAATGATAATGCATTTTATTTTAGTTCAAATCGTTCTCTTCGACCTTAAATCCCAGCACCATGGTGTTTCTGAAGTATTTCATATAGTCTGGTTCATTACTTTTGATCTTGCTGGTTTGGGTGGCCCAAATAGCAATCAATGCTCCTCTTAACATCGTTCTCGAGATCACTGGCACACGCGAGCTCCCCTCTATCTCAGTCTGTTGTCTGAAATATGAATGTTTAGATGGAAATAATGATAGCATATTTTCTGACTGGGAATTTTGGGAATTTACCTGTTGCTGACTTTTGTTGGTTACAGACCCAAGGCTTCGCCGGCTGACTTGCTGGCTGTCGTGCTGGCCTTTGACTTACAGGGTCCCGGGTTAGATTTCAGACTGGGTTGGGGACTTTTAATGTTAAGGTTACTTCCCTTGGCTCCAGAACTGGGTGTGTGTGTATATATGTGTGTGTGTGTTTGTGTTATCTGTAAATAGGGAACATACCGAAATAAGAAGAAAAATGAGGAAAAAGTCTGTATTAAAAAGAAGCTTGAAGAGTCCCTCTCTCGGAAGTCAGTTGCTGATGCCGATCTAATATAACCGCTGGAAAGCCCTCCAACGTTGAAACTTAAGCACAGAAACTTCAGTGAAGTCATCATTCCTTGTTAATAAATATATCAGTTAAAACCAAATAAATATAAACGTTGATATTTCTTTTGGAATTTCCAATCCAACTTGGACTAATTTCACCACTTACAATTATTTAATACATAGATATGTATGGTAATCGCTGACTCTGGCGGTAAAGCACTGGTTTTCTTGGATGCAGTTAGTGGGTTGGATCACAGCTCGCCCCGGTGTTATTTGAAGGTACTTATATTGGTAGACTAGCTGATATACCCCTGCTTCGCTACGGAATTTTCAGAGACTGACTTTGTAGTTTTCCTAACTGAAGTCAACATAGGTCAGTACAAAAACGTCAGTAGGAAAGTAGCGATTAAAAGCAATGTTATCACATAAAATACTCGATCAAATGAAAAACCGCACATTTTCTCACTTTTAACGAACAGTACTACGGTGACGATCTAAGAATACAAAGTTCCAGAAGTGGAATGACCAGGCCGCAGACAGCCGTAAGCACTCCTCTGCCTTTATTCCGTTAAATATGCACTCTGCTCATTCCACTGAGTGCCTCAGAGTAGGGATTGAATAACTTGAATGCTTTGATGAATCAGTGTGTTACGTACCAGTAGTATCAGAAAATTTATGAACCAGAGGAATGGCATGCTAAAGAAGAAAGTTATCTAACTCCCAACTACTTCCCGCCAATATTCAGGCAGGCTGTTACACTCGGTACGACTGGGCGAGTTGGCCATGTGGTTAGGGGTGCGCAGCTGAGAGCTTGCATCCAGGAAATAGTGGATTCGAACCCCACTGTCGGCAGCCTTGAATATGGTATTCCGTGGTTACCCGCTTTCTCGCCAGGCAAATGCTTAGGCTGTACCATAATTCAGGCCTAGGCCACTTCCTTCACACTCCTAGCCGTTTTCTATCCCATCGTCGCCATAAGACCTATCTGTGTCGGTGCAACGTATGGCAAATTAAAAAAAAAATACTCGGTACGCAGCAGTAATCCTATCTATCGGGGATGAGTGGCCACAGAAGACACAAAGCACATCACAAAAAACGACTGTCAATGTAATGTTATTGTTGATCAGTTTTATAAGCTTACTATATTGTAAGCCTTCACATTTAGTTTTCTTTTGACTTTGTGACAATAGGGTGTCTTATAAAATTATTTATAACGTAGACTGTAGTTCCTTATTCTCCGACTTAACGTACCGATTTTCATTAAATTCTGTTTACCCATTTTCTTGTGTCTCGGCGCTGATATGGACTTGTAAAAAAAATTCAAATTCATGAATATCTCTGTGATAATAGCCGGTACAGTAACAATGTATAAGACACAAACGAACGGAAATTTAATACTATGTAACTTTAGTTAGGTAGTATTTATATCCATACGACCACTAATAACATGAATATTCGAGAATTAAATTTTAGGCCTTCCCCTAAAATACCATTTCATTCAACGTGAATAAACGTATTTATGGCCTAGATTATAGCGACTTATTCCCCGAATTTGCATGCCGATTTTCATTAAGATAGGGCGATTAATAACATCTATATTTCAGAACTAAATTTTATGATTCCCCTAAACTACCATTTCTCTCAGCCTGAATACAATTATTTATAGCCTAAATTGTAACGAATTATTACCCGACTTCGCCTACCGACTTTCGTGAAGGTACGACCAATAATAACAAATATTTGAGAATTAAATTTTAGGCCTTCCCCGGAACTACCATTTCACTCCGTGTGAATACAATTATTTATGGCCTAGATTATAGTGACTTATTTCCCGACTTTGCATACCGAGTTTCATTAAGATACGACCATTAATAACACAAATATTTGAGAATTGAATTTTAGGCCTTCCACTAAACTACCATTTCACTCAACGTGATTAAAATTATTTATAGCCTAGATTATAGCGACTTATTTTCCGACTGCGTACCGATTTTCATTAAATTATTTTCAGCCGCTTTCTCGTGATGCGTGTACAGACAGACAGACAGACAGACAGACAGACAGACAGACAGACAGACAGACAGACATACATTCATTTCGGAAAATTAAAAAGTGCATTTCCTTGTTACTGTGGACACGACTGATACAGAAATACCATCCTTTTTAAATTCTGAGCAGTGTACAGACAAACCTCTTGTTATATAGATAGATAGATAGATTTAAAGGCACGTGAAACAAGAAATGCAGAACACAATTTCTGCAGCTGAAAACTATACAAGTACTTAGGACGTGGAATATTATTATTATTATTATTATTATTATTATTATTATTATTATTATTATTATTATTATTATTATTTATTAAATATAGTTTTTTCATTTCACAACCTTGTGTTTTAAAAACTACAAATTTAGGGATTGGCTTATTGTGGATTAAATATATATTGAATTCCAACAAAGTTACTCTAAAATAATTGAAATTGAATTTATGTTAACATTCTTGATGTATAAGACAATATCTAATTCAATGTTGCTTGACACACGTTATAATACTTGTGATCTGTGATAAAGTGCAAACAATTACTTTTCAAGTAGTTCCTTGTCGCCTCAAAAATACAGCTAGTCGGATGCCACTGACCTTAAAGTGCACAAATAATAGCATTAATTTCTATAAACTGTTCCATTATCTCTGATCTAACTTGTATTTTTTAAGTTTCTTGGGCCATATAAATGAAAGAGAGTCCATTTTAACGAACCAGATGTAGATAACAAGAAGTATTGTTAGACAGTGAGCAGACAGAGGCCTCCGGTGTTGGGTGGCTGTGATGAAATCACAGATACAAATTACTTATCTGGGCGTTCTCTTGAAATGCGTGCCTGCTCCCATTTGCAGACTATTATATATTAAGAAGGATAGAATTATAATGAATGTTTCATCGATATGAGAGATAAATAATGAGACATATTCCTAGATACGATCTGTTATTCGCCCAAGATTCTTGCTTATAATTGTTCATAGGATCCGTTCCTGGAAATATCATATCACTCCTCGATTGAATTGGGTCAACTAATAAATATTATTGCCAATTATCAGGAGAATGTTATTGATGTTTAAAAGTCTAAAATATGTCGTTTACCGGGCGAGTTGGCCGTGCGCGTAGAGGCGCGCGGCTGTGAGCTTGCATCCGGGAGATAGTAGGTTCGAATCCCACTATCGGCAGCCCTGAAGATGGTTTTCCGTGGTTTCCCATTTTCACACCAGGCAAATGCTGGGGCTGTACCTTAATTAAGGCCACGGCCGCTTCCTTCCAACTCCTAGGCCTTTCCCATCCCATCGTCGCCATAAGACCTATCTGTGTCGGTGCGACGTAAAGCCCCTAGCAAAAAAAAAAAAAAAATATGTCGTTTAGCTTTGACATCCGGAGATACATGTCCCAATAACATCATACGCCGTACAAGCTCATAACATGAGCAAAGTTTGATATTCTGGTTTTAACACAGTTCCCGTGCAAGTTGACTACACATCACGGCTTACGTGACTACAAGCTCTATCTGGGAGATAGATAATTGGTTTGAGCCCTGACTTGTGCAGTCCTAAAGATTTTCTCACTTTCAGGCTAGCCAAATGTAATCGCTGTACGTTTAAGTCTACGGTCCTAGCCTTCGCCTACCTGGTCCTTTTCTTTGCCACATTGTCTGAAGACGTCCTCTTATTTTTCTTATGAATGTCAAAAAATCTAGTTCAGGTAATGCAGTGAAGTGTAGCTCTGTTTCCTGACTTCGTTTCGTGGTATTCCAAAGAGGATTTAATAATTATATGAGGGCACGAATGAGATGCACTCGGTCGTGTTTAATAGAAGAGATAGAGGCTCTATTACCACATCCAGTGTCAAAATGTAACTTGTTTCCTTTATTCACCCCACCTTTTACCATTCTCTAAACAATTGCTGGAATAGTATGTAAAATGCAAGCCATAGCCATTTCTTTCTCAAATATTTTAGGCATAATATAAACAGGTTTATAGGAAGAATTTACATGCATCGATTGCACGGGAATATTGAATATCATGTCCCAAATTACTGAAATAAGCAATGCAGCTGTTCTGTAGATTAAGACTTACCTACTGAGTTTGAATTGGTACAGTACCTTTGCTCAAGGAAACAGCACTATATCTGAAGCCTTTCCTTTTATGTTGTCTACCTTCGTAGTTCACGTATGTACGAAAGGTTTGGAGTACTTCATTTGTTTGACATTCTAGGATGTTTGAATGCAATAGATCTGTGCCAATTGAGTTGCCTTCACATTAAAGAACCCATATTATAAACAAATTACAGACACAGACGTCATTTTTCAGAACGATGGGGCTTGAGGGTATGTTAATGCTAATCCATTCTTTTTCCTGGGTTTCTTCCTTTTGTCATTATATGAAAACATGTGTGAAGATATTATACATGATGTTGAAAAGCTTTTGGGAATCTGTAAACACAGTTGTAACAAAGCACGCAGCACCTGTGGCATAGACCACCTCTACTACAGTAAACGAATGCGGGTTGCCGAGCTGCATTCCACTGGGGTTCACTGCTTGCGTTATGTTATTGGCCTACTCATGCCAGCAATGTGTGTGAAGGTCATCCACTGGCCCGGCCCGTTTGCGTACAGCCCTCGGGGTATCGAGTAGCTGAAGTCCAAGACAATGCTATTCCTTCTGCGTGTAACTGTTTATAATGCGAATGTGGAATGATATTACAATCAAGGCGGTTCTCTTTCAATTGTTCTGATGTTCAAATACGTTGCATGTGCCGCTTCTGTATAACGTGGCACATATCAACGTTATAAATTCGTATGCTTCGCGGTAATACAACTGATAGTACGCGTTTAACATCCTCCGGTCAATATATCATTTTGACCAAATTTAATGGAGAAGGTAAACGTCTAGATAAGTGGAGTCCTCCGAGAAAATGACTGTTTGAACGCCCAAAATTACACCTGAATGAATGTTTATAAACACCTAAAATTACTGTAGGAAAATAAGTTACTATACTGCGGGTCGTATATTGATA
Source organism: Anabrus simplex (assembly GCF_040414725.1). Lineage (NCBI taxonomy): Eukaryota > Metazoa > Arthropoda > Insecta > Orthoptera > Tettigoniidae > Anabrus > Anabrus simplex. Next base: position 1,259,388,667 of record NC_090265.1, read on the forward strand.
CAAATGAAGCACGCGTGTGTCATTTATTAAATACAACAATAATGATATTTGTTGTAATAAATCGTTCGTATAAAGTCACAGGAGGGACTAACAGTTTACATTTCAGGAGTGTCTGTTCAAAATGTGCTATTTTAATTTTTTTAAATCGATATTTCGTCCAAACGCATTACAGTGGTTGAATATTATCGATTACCGTGAACAATCCAGACCAGAAAGGCGTTGTTCCTTACCAATTGTATCAAACCCGTGGGCCTTTCATTTTACGTTCCTTTCCCACAACTTTCTTAAGGCGGAAATAGCATTATATTAATACTAAACTGTGCTCGTTAATTACAGCAGTATTTTAATAGATGGCGCTGCATTCCTTGCCGTAAATAAAACGAAACCGATCGAGCGGCTTACTCATGTCGCTTGATGATGATGATGATGCTTGTTGTTTTAAGAGCCCTAACATCGAAGGTCATCGGCCCCTTACTCATGTCGAAGACGAGAATGCTGAGATTGAATTACAAATAAATCTCAAAGCAAACAGGATGAGAGGGAGGGGGGCATCAGTTAACGAGAACGCTTGTGTTATGGGAACTGGAGCCTTTCACCTTGGTGCAGTCATCCTTAGAGCAGCAAAATATGAACCTGAAATCGAGAGAATTTCCATAGCCAGAAATGTCATGAGAAGATTATCCTCAATCAATCAATCAATCAATCAGTCAATCAGATATCATTGATCTGCATTCAGAGCGGTCTCCAAGGCGATAGATTCCCTATCTGTTGTTCACTAGGCTTTTCTTAAATAATTGCAAAGAATTTGGAAATTCATTGAACATCTCCCTTGGTAAATTTTCCAATCCCTAACTCCTCTTCCTATAGGTTAATACTTCCCCCAATTAGTCCCCTTTAATTCAAACGTTTTCTTCATATTGTGATCTTTCCTGCTTTTAAAAACATCACTCAAACTTGTTAGTCTACTAATGTCATTCCACGCCATCTCTTCACTGAATTCTCGGAACATACCACTTAGTCAAACAGCTCGTCTCCTTTCCCCAAAGTCTTCCCAACCCAAACTTTGCAATATTTTCGTAACGCTACTCTTTTCTCAGAAATCATCCAGAACAAATATAGCTGTTTTTCTTTGAATGTTTTCCATTTCTCGAATCAAGTATGGTGAGGGTCCCATACACGGGAACCATACCCTAGATGGGGTGTTACCAGAGACTTATATACCCTCTCCTTTAGATCTTTACTACAACCCATAAATACCCTCATAACCTTGTGCAGAGATCAGTACCATTCATTTACAATGCTTACCGTTTATGAGGTTACTTCAATGAAGATCTTTCCTTATATTAAGACATTGGTACTCAGCGATCCCCACAAGGAGCTTTCACCCCATAAACGCAGTAATTAAAACTGAGAGGACTTTTCCTATTAGTGAAACGCACAACGTGACTTTTAACCCTGTTCATCATCGAATCGTTGCCTGCTGTCCATCTCACATTTATGTAAGAACCAATATACTGTTGTACAAAAAATAATGATAGTTTTATAATATTCTCAGTATTAATTAACGATGCTGAAACGTGGACTACTTATACTGGAGATTAAAAAAAATTCCTTTATATGTGACATTACAGAATATAACTGCATCACTTATATGGAGCTCAGTATCAACAAGTTCAGTCTAGAAGAGTTTAACATGAAGACCAGATATTCCACGACGGCCTATGTAAATACCAGATTCTCACGTTATTCGTTCAGAAAACCCGTGGAGACGAGAAGATGGCGAAATTCATCGCAACAGAAACATCCTAGGAAAGGAAAATCATGGACGAGATGCTGCACTCTGGTCAGTCTGCTCGCGGAGGCATTGTAACTAACTCAGAGGCGGGAACCGTGGAGAAAAATGCATAGCAGTCTCCAAATAGGTTACGATCCTCAGTATTGGAGGAACGGAGGAAGAGGAGGGGAAATAAAAATACAGCAAGTGAGGTAAATCGTATGTATACTTGATTCTATTATAAAAGTAACTCAGCAGCAATATTTAAATATTTAATTCAATTAGGAGATTTCACATTTTGTTTCTCATATACAGGGCTCTTAAGCTAAGAGGTCCACTTCAAATAACTCGTAAACCTTTGAAGATATCGAAAATGTGTTTCCACTTTCAGTAATGATACCATTGCGCCCATGCACTGAGATTTGGACAATGGAAACATAAGAAACCAAGGCTCTGAAATAACTAGGCATTTTCTACTGCTTCACAGAAATTTCTGATCCCATTGCTCTTCGTAACTTCTTCCTCACGATCATTTAACCTCTCTTGAACTACTGCTCTCCGATTTGGACAACAAACCCCCTCCAATATCAACCAGTTAGCCAGAGCAGTGTCCTTCATTGCTGCATATGTTAGGAACAGAAACCCCAAGATCAGAAAACTGTCTACGCACCAGGTATTAAGGGCAATAAATTTGTCACCGCTGCAAATCAGGCGACAGGAAGCTGAGCTGAGTATCCTCCACGGGATCTTAAAGGGGCATTACCGCTCGGAATATATTGTCTCGCTCTTCTCTCTCCGTATTCCTTCCCGCTCCACCAGAATCAAAGGTTTCTCCACATTCTCCACCCTCAGTACTTTAACGATCTTTCCTAATCTGCCTACCAATTCTCTTTAACAATATTAATAGGAGACAAAATCTTGATATAAAATCAAATAAAAGCATATTCAACAGGGGTGTAAATAGTCCCTTAAGGATAAGTTGATGTGAAGTGGTTATACCGCCATCTTCACCCACGACAACTTGGCTATGAACATGGACATTGTCATGGTTTTCGATCTGGACAGTTATTAGTACGCTGTCTACCTGATCTTATCTTTTGTTTTGTTTCTTACATTCTATCATGAAGGTTTACATTTGTTAATTAGTATGTTGGCAGTACACATGTAATTTGTTTAGTGTTTTTTTTTCTTCACGTCGGACGAACACAGATAGGTCTTATGGCGACAATGGGATAGGAAAGGCCTAGGAGTTGGAAGGAAGCGGCCGTGGCCTTAATTAAGGTACAGTCCAGTCCTAGCATTTTCCTGGTGTGAAAATGAGGAAACCACGGAAAAACACTTTCAGGGCTGCCAACAGTGGGACTCGAACCCACTATCTCCTGGATGCAAGCTCACAGCCGCGTGCCCCTGACCGCACGGCTAACACGCTCGGTGCTTAGTGCATGTGTATTTTGTGCCTCGTTAATAAAATAAATAAATAAATAAATAAATAAATAAATAAATAAATAAATAAATAAATAAATAAATAAATAAATAAATAAATAAATAAATAAATAAATCTTAAGTTACTATATATAAAAATGAATATGTGTGTGTGTGTGTGTGTGTGTGTGTGTGTGTGTGTGTATGTAAATGACACATCTCTCCTCAACCACTGGAGCAATTTCAACCAAACTTGGTACACGTATTACTTACTATCGGAAGACGAGCACTGTGGGGGTAAGCCATCCCTATCGCCCTTAAGGGAGGGGGTCAGGGGGGTTAGTTATAAAAATAATCGAGGATAGTGTCGAATTCATAGTTTTCGGGGTCGCTGAGTTGAAAAGTAATACTCCAGAATTATTAAAAGTCTAAGTTCAGCCCCCTTTTAGGTGGGGATCGAAAGGGGGGGTGAGATATAGAAATAATTAAAAACAGTTTCGAATCCATAGATTTCAGGGTCTCCGAGATGAATAGTAATACTCCGGATTTTTTACAAAAACAAGGGGGGGGGCGAAGGGGGTGAGATATAAAAAATATCGAAAAACTATATATAAAATCGTATCTTCTTCTTACTATATAAAAATGGATGTATGTGTGTGCGTGGATGTGTGTGTGTGTGTGTGTGTGTGTGTGTGTGGGTGTGTAAATGACACATCTCCTCCTAAACTACTGGAGCAATTTCACCAAACTTGGTACACTTATCATTTAGTATCAGGAGACAAACCGCGTGGGGGTAAGACACCCCTAGCACCCTTATGGGCATGGGGCAAGGGGGTGGTAAAAATAATCTGTAATAGTATCGAATCCATAGTTTTCGTGGTCGCTGAAATGAATAGTGACATTCCGAATTTTTTAAAGTTCATGTTCAGCACCCTTTGGAGTGAAGGTGAGGGGGGAGTGAGATATCAAAATAATCGAAAACAGTGTCGAATTCACAGTTTTCGGGGTCACTGAGATGAATGGTGACAATCCAGATCTTTTATCTCTTAGGGGTGGGGGGCGAGAGGGGGACAGTCTCATTGACATTTGAAATCCTGTACATCGTATCTATAGTGCGACGGCTAAATACATATACTCATCACTTATTAATTTTTGATATGGTCAAATACTTCCCAGTCGATTCGAGCTTCCATAAGGACGAAGTTTTACTCGAAAATTAAATAATGTAAAACTTGAAATCAAACACATCTAAATAATTCTAAACTACATAATAGATCGTAACATATCAATCTGCAAGTTAAAAATAAATTCTATAAAAATTCACTTCACACATAACTAACTGGTAACGCAAATCTTAAAGGTAAATATTCAGAAACCATCCGGGCAACGCCAGGTACTACAGCTAGTAAATAAATAAATTAATAAATTAATTAGAAAATTGGATTGTCTGAAAAAAAAGATAACTTCGAGATGTGGGTTTACCGACGCATTCTCCGAACCAGTGCGTGCGTGCTGGAAGAATTGTGCATCCAGGCTAGGCTTCTCGAGCGGATCAGACAGGCTCACCCCCGGTATATCGGACACATCGTCAGAATAAACTTGTGGTGGAGTGAAAGGTTATTGTCAAGAGACCCCGAGGATAGCAAACATTCAGATAGCTGTAGCCCCTGGTGGGGAAATCATTCCATTGTAGTGACAGAAAGCAAATTAGGACAATGAAAACTTGAACGCCGCTTCGCCCTATCAAGGGTAAAGGATTGAGGAGGAGGAATGTTAACAAGGGGCTCAAAATCAAGTTTTCAGTACCTTCCCTGAGTTTCAATATCTGCCGAGCTAATGGTAGGCCTACTAACTTCGTTTTCAGATTAAACGACACTGTACCTAACTTTATATTTACCGCCATTACAAACTCGAGTGCTGTGCTAATTTTGAAATTCTGAGAAGTAATTCTTGTGAAAATGTAATGTATTCAAACGCGCTTCCTTCGCCAGCCATGTGTCATCTCCTGTTCGATTGAATCACGAGCTAGGAGGCCAAATGACGCGCTACGTTCGAAACGGAGCTACTGACATACGGAGTTCATTCGTCTTCGTCTGACAACTAGACATTCTTTCTATTGTGCCCCTAATACGTATGTTAAGATTGAAGGATTCAGCACCTTTGATATAAGATTTTCACTCATAAGAGAAAACTCGGCATAGTCTCCCCTAAAATTTTATATTTCCCAGTTATAATTTCTAAGAGATAAGCTTGAAAATAAGTTTTGTAATTATTATTGGTATATTAAAAATTGCCGGCTTTCAGTTAGTCATGAACTGAATACCCGAATTTATTTTACAATGTATGTAATAGCGTTTTGAAATGATCTTGTAATCTTGCAGTTCAGCCACCATTGCTATGAAAACGTAAACATCAAGGCAATTTCTAGTGAATTGGTTGCCAACCATAAATTAAGTGGGCACACATTTATTGACTCCTTGAAGTCAATGTTGCTTAGATCATAAAACCAAAACCAAACCCCATGGCACTACAGCCCTTGAAGGGCCTTGGCCTACCAAGCGACCGCTGCTCAGCCCGAAGGCTGCAGATTACGAGGTGTCGTGTAGTCAGCATGACGAATCCTCTCGGCCGTTATTCTTGGCTTTCTAGACCGGGGCCGCCATCTCACCGTCAGACAGCTCCTCAATTCTAATCACATAGGCTGAGTGGACCTCGAACCAGCCCTCAGGTCCAGGTAAAAATCCCTGACCTGGCCGGGAATCGAACCCGAGGCCTCCGGTTAAGAGGCAGGTACGCTGCCCCTACACAACGGGGCCGGCATAGATCATAAACACATTAAAATAAAAAAATTATCCAAGATTATGACGACTATTTAGCTCATCCGCCACGCATTGAGTATTGACTAATCCAGCGGCAGTTTCAACCAATCATGGTCGACTATCATGGAAATGTTATAGAAATTACATTTTCGGAAATTATGGAAGGTGATTCGCTATTCTTTCCGATTTGTAAACTAATGCATAGTGTTCAAAAGACAGCAAATAAACAAAAATATGGCGGCAATTACAAACAAATTTGCAGAAGCGACGTTATCATATACATTCAGTTATTATTAAATACCTGCGTTATTTTATTTTTAATAATATTGTTTTATGAAATACGACTCGTTGTTTAAATCTACTTGAGATAATTTCCCTCGCACTGCGTGTTCGTAGTTTTGTACAAGGTGAAATACACTCGGTAGTCGTTTCGTACTTAAGTTCCGATAGTCCGACTCGTTCGCTGAATGGTCAGCGTACTGGCCTTCGGTTCAGCGGGTCCCGGGTTCGATTCCCGGCCGGGTCGGGGATTTTAACCTTCATTGGTTAATTCTAATGGCCCGGGGGCTGGGTGTTTGTGCTGTCCCCAACATCCCTGCAACTCACACACCACACATAACACTATCCTCCACCACAATAACACGCAGTTACCTACACATGGCAGATGCCGCCCACCCTCATCGGAGGGTCTGCCTTACAAGGGCTGCACACGGCTAGAAATAGCCACACGAAACTATTATTATTATTAGTTCCTATAAACGTCGAACAACTGCACTGAGGTGCGTGTATAATCAGGTTTATTTCAGACAGAATGTTATAATGTACATGGCGTTTCGTTTGCCGTGATAAAAGAATGGATTCGAAAAAATACCAGAAAAGAGAGAGAGAGAGAGAGGTGGGGGTGGGGGGGGGGGGAGAGACACATCGGTTTAGGTAGTATAAATATTTGGAAACAAGACATTCACTTATACAGAATATCTTGATCTTGGTTTTAACTCATCCAGTACCAGGAATGAATTCCAGGGCAATTCCTGGGATAAAGGTGGCCAAGTAAAGTTTTGCTTATTCTATCGCACCTATTACCGAGATTAGAAAATAGAAGGCTTCACATCCTACTACTCAGGGGCCTTTATAGCCTTGAGATGAATTTGCCATTATTATTATTATTATTATTATTATTATTATTATTATTATTATTATTATCGTACTTCGTGAGCTGGGGGTAGCGTATCTGTCTCGTACGCGAAGGTTAAGGGTTTTATTCTCGGCGGTCGTAAGGTTTTTAATTTTGGACTGAGAGATGAAACAGGGGTCACTGCACCGTCGTGAGTCTAAGAGATATCGGAGTGATAAGAGGCAGCGGAGCCCAGACAATGGTGCCAAGTAATTCGAAAGATGTCACGCTGACCACGTGACACTTATCTACGAACATTCTGGGTGGGCAGCAATCGTCTTGCAATTTTCTGTAATGGGCTGTATTTGTTGCGAGTCTTCTTCCTTTATTATTATTATTATTATTATTATTATTATTATTATTATTATTATTATTATTATTATTATTATTATTATTATTATTATTATTATTTCAATACCTTAATTTCGAATTTCTTATTCATGGCATTCACTTGCATGCTTGTATCTAGTCTCTAAATTGATATTCATCTCTGTCCTCTTCAAGCAAACGTTATTGTACTAGCACTAGTGTACGAAGTGTTATATAAAAAAATGTGCCATTATTTATAACACATATTGTATTCAATTCTTCGTGTTCTGATGCTGTTTTCTCACACCTTGTAGGGATCATGGGTACGAAATGTGTTGCAAAAGTGAATTTAGTCCTGTTTCGTGGCCCTTCCTGTGATGTGTTGTGTTTATATTTATGAAAATACTGACTGAGTTCGCGAGCCAGATGGATTAACCAGATGCAGATGAAGTCCCCGACCCAATTGGGAATCGACCCCGGGACTCACTGAACTGAAAGCTACGATAATAACCGTTCATCTAAATAATTGGGAAACAAATTGTAAGTAATTAGTAATGGATTAAAACTATATTACTATAATAACGGCGTAGACCGCATTATTTCTAATTAGTTAGCAACAATAGTCCCTTGGGAAAAGAGATTATAGTTTAATAATAAACAGGAGAAGGCTAGGGTTACTATCTATTAATCGTAAAAATTCGGGACTTGCAAATGATAAACCATTGGGTAAAATTATTATATAGTGCCATTTAAAAAGACGAAGTTTCTACCGGTTTCTCGGTAATATATGTGATAGAGAGGAATAGGGCAATATTTCATGAATTCAATACTTTTAAAACGTAATGTATATTTTTTAACGGACCAGAAGGTATTTCAGGTGGACAACTTAACTGAATCATCCTGTATATACTTGCGTGATTTTATATACATTCTATAGTAAGTTAAGAGCGCTAACAATAAATTTGGGGCAAGCACATTGACGTTTTAGCCTTTTAAAATTATAAATACCCTCATGTCCAAAAACAATATTATTATACAGAACCTTTACAACATACGAAGTACTTATAGTTCCATAAGTGAAATGTCTTATTTTTTTCTCATTTAACTATGATTTCCTGTATTTGAAGTCACGAAACTTGGAGTCGTTCAGTCCTCCTGTTTTTCCTTGCGCTCCACTTTGCGATCTTCATCACTCTGCCCATCAGCATTTCCTGCTCATTTGAAAAAAAAGTGCCTTTAATAATCTTTGTACCGAGATCAATAGCTGCAGTCGCTTAAGTGCGGCCAGTATCCAGTATTCGGGAGATAGTAGGTTCGAACCCCACTGTCGGCAGCCCTGAAAATGGTTTTCCGTGATTTCCCATTTTCACACCAGGCAAATGCTGGGGCTGTACCTTAATTAAGGCCACGGCCGCTTCCTTCCCGCTCCTAGCCCTTTCCTATTCCATCGTCGCCATAAGACCTACATGTGTCGGTGCGACGTAAAGCAACTAGCAAAAAAAAAAATCTTTGCTATAAAATTTAAATTCAATAAAAACACATTACCAGGCACACAAGCGGACAAAATCATTTCGTCCGCTGATGGAACTCGTTAAATCTAATCATGTCCGTTATTTGGTGTAAAATTAAAATTAATTCATAAATAAGAAACCTAAATTGGGACATTCCTCGTACTGAAAGACTTTCATTCGGAGTGTGCATGAAATATTGCTCCGATACGGGAACGTCCCGAAACGGGTGGCAACCCTGACTGACTGACAAACTGCCTAGCTGGCTGTAAAGAGGTTTTCCCACTGCGAGGAGACCGTTGAATATACAGTGTAATGCATTAAATCCGTGTGCCAGTCTTCACGATTGCCGGTATGATTAAATATGAAGGGTATAACCTACCCATGTTTTCGCAGCTTTCATGCCAATAAAAGTGCCATTTTCGGTAATTAGAAGTGGTTTAATGACTCCAACTTGATGTTCTTCGATGGCACTATTATCGTGAACAACACGTTGCTTTCATTTATGGAAACCTTACATTATTTAAGCCGCCTCGTGGAATGAGCTACTTCACCTTGGCCATGTTCTTCGTTAAAAGTCCATTACTCTCTTAAAATCTGCATGGCAATTAGACTCAGTCCTTGTATAATTGCTTGTCACGATTTTTTAATACCGGGATGATTTACAGTTCAGAAAATGTTAGTTCATTTGGTTAGTGGTTTGTATAAAAGGAGTAATTTACAGTATCGACTAAATGCGTTCGTATTAACCCCAGCCTGTCCTTACATGACAAAGTGGGTTTTAGCCGGTAAAACATGAATGACAATATATTTTGGTACCAAGCTGAATAACCTGTCTTTGATTAACTTAATATGGAGAGGTGTATGTAACTCAGACTAATTATGAGCTTACACACATTTGGCTTAAGGAATTATGTTAAAGCATCTGGATGAATTATTTGTTCGAGTATCTTTCTTTCTCCCAATTTATTCGATTCATAGAGTAAATATTAGCATTATATAATAATTTAAGGTCATTTTCCTGCGACGTTTACTAAGTTCTCTAATTGTTCCTCTACAAGAAAACAAAATTCCAGCATTTATATTTAGAAGCTTCCTCTTACTCTTCCAACTTAAAAGGGAGCGAGCATTTTCCAGGTAAGCTATGAGATGCTGTTCGCTTTCGTATCACATTATAAACATACACAACGAACATTGAATTTTCACGACCGCATTGTAATCGAAACCAACATTCAACCTATTAGGTCGTGTTACGTACGTTTAATACGTGTTGAAGAGTTGTTAAGTATCTTATCGTAAGCTGTTTGCCCTCCAGGGTCGGTATTTCCGTCGGACTCTGCGAAGGATCCCAACTCTACCGCCTCAAGGGCAGTATCCTGGAGCTTCAGACTCTGGGTCGAGGATACAACTGGAGAGAATGACCAGTAACTCGCCCAGCCGGCCTCACCCGCTAATCTGAACAGGGGCCTTGGTGGGGGATGCGAAGATGGGAAGAGATAGACAAGGAAGAGTGAAGGAAGCGGCTGTGGCCTTAAGTTAGACACCATCCCGGCAATTGCCTGGAGGAGAAGTGGGAAACCACGGAAAACCACTTCAAGGATGGCTGATGTGGGAATCGAACCCACCTCTACTCAGTTGACCTTCTGAGGCTGAGTGGACCCCGTTCCAGCCCTCATACCACTTTTCAAATTTCGTGGCAGAGCCGGGATTCGAACCCGGGCTTCCAGGGGTGGCAGCTAATCACACTAACCACTACACCACAGAGGCGGACGAAGAGATGTTAAGTACAGAAATAAAATGGCCAACCGGACACCAGTGGGATGCGAACCAACAAACTCCCGATTTCGCGTCGGTTGCTCTACCAATTGAGTTATGATGCCCTAGGCCATCTTTGTTCTGTTGGAGAGGATCTAAGCTACAGGTCTGGCACTACTGCCATCACACTGTAGAGTGCGTTTAAGTCGCCCGTTGAGGGCTAACTGTATATAAACACATTATGTACAATGTAACTTTATATTTCAATATGGTAATTTTAAGTGGTGATGGAGGCACTTTCGTGTATGTGGGGCTATGCCCTTTCTCCATTCACCATCCCTAAATTGTACCTACAATTAGTGGGAAATTAATAATAATAATAATAATAATAATAATAATAATAATAATAATAATAATAATAATAATAATGAACATTGAATTTTCACGACCGCATTGTAATCGAAAGCGACGTTCAACCTATTAGGTCCTGTTACGTACATTTAGTACGTGTTGAAGAGATGTTACGTCAGTATTCATTGACTTGGCCTCAACGGGCGACTAAACGCACTCTACAGTGTGATGGCAGTAGTGCCAGACCTGTAGCTTGGATCCTTTCCAACAGAACAAAGATGGCCTAGGGCATCATAGCTCAATTGGTAGAGCAACCGACGCGAAATCGGGAGGTTGTGCGTTCGGATCCCACTGGTGTCCGGTTGGCCATTTTTGTTCTCTACTTAACATCTCTTAAACACGTACTAAATATCCGTAACACGGCCTAATAGGTTGAAAATCGGTTTCGATAAATATATACATTTATAGTTTTCTTTTCGACCATTATCCAACTTTTCCGTAGTGAACCATCGAGGTGCAACAATAACATTTTTCCTTCTTAGTCGGTCAATATTTCTCCTTCTCCGTTGTTACAAAATTCTGTTGGTGAACACAAAACGCTAGCAGTTAATAAACTAATTCATTTCTCTCCAGCTTATGAGAAGTAAGAAATATTCAGGTGGGAAGTTAGATCTTCTTCGTGTCCTCGTCCCAAGGCGGTACAGGCACAATGGAGGTGTGCCGCATTTACCCTTTTGACCACATACAAGCCCTTCTGTTAATCTTAAATTTCTGGCAGTACCGAGAATCGTGCTGAGGCCTCCAAGGATGGTAGCACATAGCGCCGTTACAGTACGGAGGTGCACATACAGCAAACGAATTTATAAGATTTTCTTCGTCGAAGATTTTACATTTTTTCTGGTTAACTGTACATTCTTCGTAGCGAACAAAACAAAAGGACTGCCTCTAATTTAGTTAATAATACTCTTTGTCCTTCCCTCTTCAAGTTACCAAGATTAAGCATTTTCGAGGTAGTCTAATCGATCCCGTCCATAAATGGTTGAAACCAGAAGTAAAATTTAGCATTTCGTGTATCGTTACCTCCTACAGACAACGACTAGCGATACTCTTTGCGACCACAAAGTACTGACAGTATTCTTCAGAAACTCCTCTTCATCTATCTTCAATTCAGCAGGATTGAGCTTTCATGTGGTTCGCGAAAGCTCTATGCCTATTGTTCGATTTAAATTATTTAATTTCATCGGCTCAAAATTCAGTTCGTACAAAAATACGGCAGCTATGATCACCTTAATGATTCTAAAGCACGCTTCTTAAGAAGCAAAGCAAATCCATCTCCGTAGAGGTCCTTTGAGCAGTAGAAGGTTTCAAATATTCGTAATCTCGGCACTAAGTGGCACTATGCCCAGCCACCTCATTTCTGACGAAGGCTGAGTAAATCTCAGGGCCATATCCCTCCCCAGAAGTGAAAGTTTCATTTCCTAATTTTCCTACCGGTGAATCGAATCTTCCGCGTAAACCAACGCCCCTCGAGTTCACAGAGTAACATAATCGGGCAACGTCACAGGTAGGTTTTATAGAGACGATGGGGTAGGAAAGGGCTAGGTGCGGGAAGGAAGCGACCGTGGCCTTAATTAACGTACAGCCCCAGCTCTTGCCTGATGTGAAAATGAGAAATCACGAATAACCATATTCAGGGCTACCGACAGTGGGGTCCGAACCCACTATCTCCCGAACGCAAGCTGTAAAGCAATCTTGTTCTGCGGCTAAAGAATACGCGATTTAGTCCTTTTATTATTATTATTATTATTATTATTATTATTATTATTATTATGATTATTATTATGATTATTATTTTACGTCCAACTGACTTACGGTTTTGGGAGCTGCCTAGGTGTCGTAATTTTCAATCGCAGTTCTTTAACGTTCCAGTAAGTCTACCGACACAAAGCTACTTTATTTAAGCACCTTCAAAAACCATTCGGCTGAGCTGGGATCGAGCCCACCAGCTTGAGCTCAGAAGGTCAGGTTTCTACCACCTGAACTACCCAGCCCTGCACGTACATTATTATTATTATTATTATTATTATTATTATTATTATTATTATTATTTAAGCTATTTACGTATATGGACATTATGTTAATACATCCGCTGACCTTTGGATACAAGCACTATCGGTCACTGTCAGTCAGCGGCAGTATGAGTTTTAACAACCGGCTAGAACGAATTTTTATTCCGTAGGTCAAGCGTATCCCACACTGACCTGCCTGTCTGCCTTCCTAGTTAATTGCTGGCGATCACGTCTACTGAAAAATGTCATTAAGAGTGTATTTTTATGTCAACAACCCATAAAAAACTGGTTCCGACTTGAATCGTAAAATAGCTGTGTCTGACGTCTATTGCTGGCAGTCGCCCTGACAGCGTGGCATCGTCAGCAGTTCTGCCACATTCTGATCATTAATATTGCTTGTATTTCAACATTCACAAAGAATGTGCTTACTGACTCACTTCACTATTTCAAGTTAACGGTTATAAAGAAATAGTCCACGTGGTTATTGACTCAGTATGATAAATGGTTGCACATCGCTTTTTAATTAGTGTCAGTCGAAAGTTCCAAACCACCTTATAAAAAATGAGACCATTTTACAACTATTTCTGTTAAGCTGATTTTGTTTTTGCTATTGATTTCATGTCGTACCAACTAAAACCGAGCTCGATAGCTGTAGTGCGGCCAGTATCCAGTATTCGGGAGATAGTAGGTTCGAACCCCACTGTCGGCAGCCCTGAAAATGGTTTTCCGTGGTTTCCCACTTTCACACCAGGCAAATGCTGGGGCTGTACCTTAGTTAAGACCACGGCCGCTTCCTTCCCACTCTTAGCCCTTTCCTATCCCATCGTCGCCATAAGACCTATCTGTGTCGCTGCGACGTAAAGCAACTGGAAAAAAACAGTACCAACTAAAATTGGTCTTTTGGCGATGATTGGACAGGATAAATCGAACTGAAAAAAAAAAGGGATCATGGCATTCATCAAGATCAGGCCTCAGCATTTGACTGGTGTGAAAATAGCATGAATGTGACATACAGGTTAGAGAATGTGTATGCAGTAATTACATGGAAGTGAAGAGGTTGTCACGGTGAGGAAGTGTTGCATTAAACCATTCCTTGGGGTGATAATTCAAGAAATAATAGCAACAACATGCAATTTTTTCCAAATAATGCAACATTAATCTGTCAGTCATGTGTTTACATTTTTTTCAGAATACAGTAAAGCAAACATTAGTATGGTGGTGTCCATTAGAAATCATGGCAATTGTTCGATTACCGAGAGAGTTGGGCCAAATAGCTGTCGGCTTGCATTCGAAAGATAGTTGGTTCGAACCTCACTAACGGCAGCCCAGAATATGGATGTCCATCATTTTCCATTTAATCACAAGGCAAATGCTGGGGGGGGGGTTGTACCTTAAGACCACGGGTCGCTTCCCTCCCAGTCCTAGTCCTTTGCTACACATACTGTAGTCGCCGTAAGACCTGTCTGTGTCGGTGCGACGTAAAAAAGTAATAATATAATAATAATAATGGTAAAAATGTTAATATTTTATGCCTCTCTAAACCAATTAAGCAAATCTCAACACAAAAGATTGATCTATCTTGACACTCAGTTGCAGCATCCGGTCGGTCACAGAGTGCCTCGTCATTACAGTGTCTAAATGTAGATACTTCTTGTTTGTGTTCGTAAGTCTTGATTTACTGTTATGCTATTTCCACCAGGACATGCCTAAACATTGACACTTTGCGTTGTCTGGTTTACTTTCCTTTCTCGTTGTTCACACAGCAATATCCATGACTTCCGGTTGTAGGACATTTCGTACCACTTGACCGGCTGATTACCTGCGAAGTGTAAGCTAATGCCTTTAAAATATTTAAGAGAGGTCATTCCGCACCATTTGAAAGAGTGGGAAGTATTACGACGTGAAAACGATATCCTAATAAATGTATTAATTTGTATGTCCATTCTCCACTAGTGGCGCAGAAGCCTCCGCACGGTGTGACCTCTACTGGGCGAAACTGATCTGGTTGGCACACGTGTTAATTCTTATCTCTTATTCGTTATTCGCGGGGACCTAGCTACTTCCACCTTTCAGTAGTTTCCTGTTTCAGGCCCATGTCTGCCAGTTCATCGGATTCTTTTGTTTCACTTACTTGATAATGAAATTATTTAGTTGTTTATAAATATTCATAATAGTAGTAATATTATCTATCCTTATCCTCGTCAGGCACATTGCGCCTGAATACGATGTATATTTCTATTGTATTATTTTGTTTCAGAATTTAGACCTATACTTCAGAAATCGACTTCCTTTTTGATAATATTTATGTAAACATAAGTGATAAGTAAATTTTAAAGGGCAATTATTAAATGAATATAGCAGTTTTCTTTAGTAAATGTTGTAAATTACTTTTGTTTCTGATTTCTAACGTGTCTGTCAGACTCATAACACCCGCTAACGTGAAATGGAACTCCAATTTGACATCAAGTGCTACGGATTGTCTTGGCGTAAATATTTGGGGATTACAGGAAAACCGTTCACAGGTAGATAACTACCTATGTGGTACGAAATGTCCTCAAAAATAAAGTATTACGGAATGTCCGGACACCATGTCTGGTTTCCGTGTCGCCGTGTGTTGTTGGAAATTCTCAAGGCTGACTTCTTTTTTTTTTTCTTCTTAGGCCGCTGTTAGCCACTAGTCGCCGGAGGATTTAAGTACCGGACGATCAGTGGCGCAACTTGTGAATAATTGCTCGGTTCATGCCGGAGAATAGTCAGATGAGAGAATGGCGTCCTATGAAGAACTACTTCTTCTTGCTCTTCTATTAAAAAGGTAAAACCGAAGGGTTAGGAAAGTGCGGAAACATCCTAGATTTGTTTCTCGGCTGACTCTAGGATTATATTATACATTGTTTGACGATCTAAGTGAGGACGACAGTAAATTTTTCAATTACCTGCGTATGTCACAGTCGTCATTTTACGAATTGCTTGGCCGCATAAAAGAAGAAATAACGGAAAACGACACAGGACTAAACAAGTGTTTCCCAGTTGAGCTGTAATTCACTAATATAGCCATATAATGGATCAGTGGTACTTATAAATGTAAACGATTATAGAATTTTTATGGGTATTACATATTTCCATATAAGAGTAGTAAACGTTTTATAATACTCGCATACCGGGCGAGTTAGCCGTGCGGTTAGGAGCGCGCAGCTGTGAGCTGCATCCGGGAGATAGTGGGTTCGAATCCCACTGTACGCAGCCCTGAAGAGGATTTTCCGTGGTTTTCCATTTTCACACCACGCAAATTCTTGAGCTGTACGTTAATTAAGGCCACGGGCGCCCCCTTTCAACTCCTGGCCCTTTCCTATACCATCGTCGCCATAAGACCTATCCGTGTCGGTGCGACGTAAAGCCACTAGTATTCTTCTCGCCCACGGGTTTTGTTTCGAATTCTGGAATAACGTTCTTTAAAATGCCGTTCCAAGAATTCAGTGTTTCTATTTTGTCAGTGTAAGCTTCAGTTCTGGAATCCCAAGTGATCGGTTTTCATTCTACTTCAAAAATGGTCTTCAGTATTTATTTGACTTTAATATTTTTGCCTTCATTTGCTCCATGTTCAATAAATAAACTATCAGAATAAGTAAAATATTCACTCTACCACAGCACGAGACCAAACAAGGTAATGGAGAAAGATAATGGTTAGGTGGATCGCTGAATCAATTGCGTTCCACCGTCCGCATTCCGTCAAGCTGGTGTGAGAACACGAACTTGAGTGACGTTTCCGTATGCGCGGGGAGTTACATCGGGCGACTAGTTGCGCCACTAGTCGCCCACGGCTAATAGGCTACATTTACTGCAATGCCCCGTCACGCAGTTGAACAACTAAAAGTCGCCAGAGCAGTTGCCGGCTCAGATGACGGCCGGCAACTAGTTGTTCAGTTGCGCCACTAGTCGCCCGCGGCTAATAGGCTCCATTTGATCCAATGGTCCGTGACTCGCCAGTGCAACTAGTTGCGCCACTAGTCGCCCACGGCTAATATATTTCGGTGTTTTATCCGGTCCGGATGTTGGCCATCATCATGGCTATCTGACTTTGTTGACAGACTTCTGAAGAGCTCCACGGGTGTCAGCCCGAACCACTGACGAAGATTTCCCAACCACGAAATTCGATGGCGTCCTGGACCTCTTTTGTCAAAATGGTAAGATATTCCTCTTCATTGCGAACATCATCTTCATTATAGACTGCTGTGTCTTTCAGCGTTCAGTCTGCAATCCTCTGTGAATTTACTAAATGCAGTCACAATCCCCCATTTGTAAATAGCTCAAGACCTCGTTTAATTCTACACCTCTTAAATTTAAATAATTAAAAACTGAGTCTAACCGTCGTCATCTTGGTCTCCCTCTGCTTCTTTTATCATGCATGGCCGAGTCCATTATTCTCCTAGGTCATTCACTTCGCATCACATGACCGCACCATCGAAGCCGGTGAATGCGTGCATCTTCATCAATCGAGTTCATTCCTAACATAGCCTTCATGTCTTCATTCCGAGTATCTTCCTGCCATTGTTCCCATCTGTTTGTAAACCTTCTCGCAACTTTCATGTCTGTTACTTCTAACTTATAAGATATCCTGAGTTCACCCAGCCTTCACTCAAGTACAACAAAGTTACTGTGAAAACATACCGGTGTCCGGGAGCTGACTAGTTTTCTTACAGAATACTGTTCGTCGCAACTGCGAGCACACTTGCATTAGCTTTGTGCACCTTGATTCAATCTCTGCGCCCGGCCACCTTTGCCCCCGGGAATTAACCTGGTACTCAATTTCGGAGTAGGATGAGTAAACCCCAGGGCCACGTGCAGTTCCAGAATTGGACATCTCATTTCTTCTTAACTTTTGACTTCCTGACGGGTGAACCGTGCACGTCGTCACAGCCTCGACCATGAAGCCCATATTCCGCAGGAGGTGGACCTTGTATTTTTCTATATGAAGCCTGATCTCGATTCCGTGCTCCCATTGTTCATTGAGGCTACTTCTCATTTAGACTAAAATATTAACTCTTTCCTCCTTCGTTTTTCCGGCTATGAGTGTTCCACGAACCTCTGAGTGACTTATTACCATAAACTTGGTCTTAATATTGTTCAGTTCCAAGCTGCTCTCTCTCTATCCACCAGGAGCTGTAAATCTTTTTAGGCTCGTGGCTAAACCTTAGGCGTCAGAAGTGAGCTCTGCTGTAGCGTCCTGCCTGCTTCAGTCATAAACCCGTAGGCTTGTTGGATCCCGAAAGATAACACCAACAATTAAGTGTTTTTACGAAAGAAAAACTGATTCCGGCGCTATAGTCAGGCGTACTAGACAAACGATGTAATTTGCCATTGCTTTCTTCAGTGAGCTACGCAGTGCTATTGCAGCACAACCGACTGTATGAATAAGACCATTCGGAGTATCCAGACGCACTCCTAGTGCTCGGAAAGTTAGTAATCAGCACCACTCATAGCCCACCAGGCTGTCACAGCCATAAATGCCAATGAGACATCTTTGGAAGGTACATTTTGGCTCTGGCTTGTGTCAGGAGGCAGATGAAAATGTGACATTCATCACGAGATGGGATCAGGTTGAACTGTATTGTTCTATCTGTTAGGTCATCAGCCCAAGGCTGCTTGATCCTTAATCAGCGAAGATTGTGTGGTTGTAGCGACACCGCAGAAGGCTACGGCTACTACTACTACTACTACTACTACTACTACTACTACTAAACGTTTTCATTCCTCCCCTGAAGGGGGAGGCGGGCCTCTTAGACGGTTACGCCGTCTCTCAGGCCGAGAGATTTGTTACGGTGAAGGAGATATGCGGAGAAGGTGAGGGGGTTGGCGGCCGAGTCCTACACTACGAAATGTCCCGGCATTCGCCTTAGTGCAGGAGAATGGAAAACCACGGAAAACCATTATAAGGACAGCCGACGGGTGGGGCCAGGTATGTTATCATTATTATTATTATTATTATTATTATTATTATGCTATTTGTTTTACGTCCCACTAACTACTTTTACGGTCTTCGGAGAAGGGCCAGGTATGAAGTTCAGCACTGTGCCCCTGTCCCGTCTCCCGAAAGCAGAGGCGTAGAGCCACGGTAGAGCCGTGGCCACCTCTCCTCTGCTCGGTTGGCCGGTCAGAGTACAGAGCCGCGGCCTCCTAAGGGACGAAACCCAAGGGTCGAAATCCACTCTGCATCTAACGACGCCGCAGAAAGCTGTGGTGGAGCCAAATAATGTGTAGGCCTACTAAGCAGGATGAGTGGTGAGAGAGTTTGCCATTGCTTTCCTCACTGGGCCAGGAAGGGCTATTGCTGCACAACTGCCGCCATGACTAGCACTTTTCATAACATTCAGACGCACTTCTCAGAATCACCTGCACCTTAGCAGCTTCGATATTGCCTCAGCCATGACGAATACTGTATTCGTCATGCCTTAGCCAAAAACGGGACTGAAATTTCGGTAGACGCTACATTTTATTCTGGGGTGTGCCAAGAGAGAGATGAAAAATATGCTACATTCACCAGGAAACTGCAACAGGTGGAGTTCTTGTTCTTTTATGTCGGAAATTTGAATTTAACTGCCCGTTTGCAAATATATATTGAAGGTCTTTCTATTCGCTTCATATTGACTTGATATTTAGCACCTTAAAACAGAAAACCTCTTCCTTATAGTAGTAATCATCACCAATAACGACGACAACAACAACAACAATAAAACTACAAACATTGTACATCACATCACATCCTAATAGAATCACACGAAATTTTCATCTAGTGATAATCTGAATTGTGGCTAATGTATTAAACGTAATAATTTATTTCCTCAGCGTCATGTCTTGAATATACCACCCATTTCACTATTTCAACTTGGGTGTAGTAGAATAGAGATGAGCCAACCCTGTAAGACACGGGAGTGGCGAACGAGACCGACCTTTCGCTCTTTCTAAATTCCTCTGTTATCGCGGTAACCAAGTTCTTCTCGACCCACGTTTTAGCGAGTTGATATGCCAGAAAACACCTGTCACATTCCCGTCTGTTAAATCACCATCCCAACGGTAGATTTTCAACAGGACCATCGAATGGCACTGTAAGAACTGTCAGCCTGAAACATTGCACTTTAAGTCCTTGCCCTCATAATTGTTAAAAAATGATATTGAAAAAGAACACATAAATTAAACCTAATTTTTGATGTACCTGGATGGACGATCGTTGCCGTGGCCTTCGGTTCATATGGTCCTGGGCTCGATGTCATGCCGGCCAGGTCAGAGATTTTTACCTGGACCTGAGGGCTGGTTCGAAGTCCGCTCAGCCTACGTGATTAGAATTGAGGAGCTATCTGACGGTGAGATAGCGGCCCCGGTCTAGAAAGCCAAGAATAACGGCCGAGAAGATTCTTCGTGCTGGCCACATGACACCTCGTAATCTGCAGCCCTTCGGGCTGAGCAGCGGTTACTTGGTAGGTCAAGGCCCTTCAAGGGCTGTAGTGCCATGGGGTTTGTTTTTTGTTTGGGTTCGATGTCAGTCCAGCTCGCGGATTTTAGCAGCATGAGTTTAATTCCTCTGATTCGGGGACTGGGTATTTGTGCTTGTCCCATGAATACATCACCCTACAGAGCACTGGCGTCAGGAAGGCTATCTGGCCGTGAAATACGGCCAAATGGACATGCGCGACACATTCCGCAGTCCCGATCCCACGGGTTGCGGGCACTGTGTTGGCAGAAGAAGAAGAAGAACCGTCATAATAATGTTATTGGCTGTACGTCGCACTAACTACTTTTTACGGTTTTCGGAGACGCCGAGGTGCCAGGATTTAGTCAAGCAGGACTTCGTTTCCGTGCCAGTAAATTTACCGACACGAGGCTGACGTATTTGGGCACCTTCAAATACCGCCGGACTGAGCCAGGATCGAACCTGCCGAGTTGCGATCGGAAGGCCAGCACCTCAACTGTCTGAACCACTCAGCCCGGCAAAGAAGAATCTCCTGGGAGAAGTCCAATGAGTCATTCATTCCATTCGAAGATCACACTCTGCAATAAGGCCAAAAAACAAACAAACAAACAAACAAACAAACAAACAAACAAACAAACAAACAAACAAACAAACAACCGCATCGCGCTGGAAACTTAACGTGCCTTGCTCTACCAATCGACCGCTCTCAGCCCGAAAGCCTGCAGGTTACGAACGAGGTGACGCATGTTCAGTGCCACGAATCCTCTCGGCCGTCTTTCTCCTATTTTTAGACCGGGGTCGCCATCTCACTGTCCAATTGCTCCTCAGTTGTAATCACGTACGCTGAGTGGACCTCGAATATGCCCTCAGATCTAGGTAAAAATCCCGCGGCCTTCGGGTAAGAGGCAGACACGCTACTTCTAGAACGCGGGGCTGCGCTGTGTAATTCAGCGGTCGCAATATGTGGTCTTGCGAGACATGGCTCTGAACGCAGCCAGACGTGACGACAAACTGCCCCTCGCTCAATCACTTCGCTTAAGTATCATCTACAGACTTATTTTTATCGAATGATGTTCGAATATTGTGTGTGCTATGTGCTATCTTGTAAAATATCGGTTTCAGAACCACGAAAACATCTAGGCCTATATTTTGTGTGGAAAGGAGGATAAATATTGGTTTCTGTAGTTATTACGAGCTCGTGATAGCTCGTGGTAGCCATGACCGTTAAGGCGCCAAGTCTATATGGTCTGACACGGTGGTTAGCCGGTTCGAGTCTTCTTGGTCGAAAAAATGTCACCATCAGAATGTTTGCCGGCAGGGTAGGTGATGTGGTATACAGTTCCTAATCGCTAGATTGCGACCTCTCCGCAGTGTTCATAAGAAGTGAGGGCATATGGCGCTGTTGGTAATGTGAACGTCGAATGGAGACCTTAAGCGTTGAGCAGACCCCTTGGTGTTCTTCGACAGTAGTAGACTATATACCAGCACCGGGTTTCATCCTCTCCCTTCCTACTATCATAATTATATCGTTGTTCCTATGCTAAAACACGAATGTGACAATGCTCTTCCTATCCATTATTTCCCTTAAGACTGGTCACGCCTCCCAGCCACTTACTGATATACAGGCCATCAGAACAATGTTCATTAAGTTCATTTTCCTACGCGGCTGTTTAAAGGAAAATGTACCTTACTGTATCGTGCTGTAGGAATGTGTTTGAATGACATATTTACCCACTCGTAGAGTATGTATTTAAGTTTCATTTACATATACACATGCACATAGGAAAATGAACTCAATGAAAATTGTTCTGATGGACTGCATGTCAATATGTGGCTGGGAGGCGTGACCACTTAAGGAAAACTAGGGGACCCGTGCGAGAAATCTCGCATGTTCATAAAGTATGCGGTGGAGTTGTCCCCTGGTGAACTACTGGTGAACTAAGGAATATACAAATTAGTACAATATTAGACAGTCTTACTTACCACTTAATGTAATCTTTGATATTTTAACATTTATAGTATCCACTTGAACGAGAGCAAATGAAAGTGCGTTATTATACTGACGAATGTTCCGGACGCAATTTTTGGTTTTACTATCAATCTTTTCTTAACTGATAATTATAACATATTATGACATAAAATAGGCGACCCAGTGGCCAAAATGTGACGTGGACAGCAATGATGGCGTGCATTTTCCTATAGCAACATTATTTGCAAATCGCACACTTCGTACAATTTTTTAAACTCATTTTAAAAAAGAAATTATCGATATTTATGGAATAAGAGTGCAAATCGTCACTGCTTTCTCTTTCTTTTGAATGCCCATCTGTCATGATCGGTTACTTATGAGCGCCACAAAGGGATCTATACCACGATAATGGATTGAAAGAGCATTGTCACATTCGTGGTTTTGGCATAGGAGCGACGATATACTGTAACACTATTCCTTTCATCTTATTAACTCTTCCTTTGAGGTTGATGTCAGCAAGGGCACGCTGTCGTAAAATCTCGCTACGAAATTCATCTCGCTTCATACCCGGCCCCGTAGAGAAACCGTACAAGGTTGGGACACTGATACAAGCACGTAAAATGTTAACTGTGTTCTAAAATATAAACAGCCGTAATATGCAACGACGTTATGTATTTTGTCACAAAGGCCATGATTTAATCTCTGACTTTTATTGAATATAAAAGTGACAGAAATTATCGTATGGTCCAGTCAGGTGACAAGAGTTTCCCAGTTACTATACGATCTTAACATCTCTTGTCTTAATGCGACATGTACAGTCGCTTTAAAAAATAAATACATAAGGTCCTCGCAGGTATACAGGAACAATTGAACTTGTAGACATAATATTTGTTGTTGGTATTCACAAGATTTTGATTCTAAGTGTAAACTATATTTTGATAAAAGTATCAATTTTGATAAAATATTGAATGCGAAGAACGTACAATACCATATTATGTCCTCATTATTCTGTTGAATGACTTATAACAATGTAAAGGTCTATTATTGCGGTAATTTATTTTGTTATTTTAGGCCGAGGACGAGCTAAATCTTTACGACTGCATCCTCGCTTACTACAAGACAATAATGCAACCTCTATTGCTATACCTTCACCTGTCAAGCGGGTAGTATTCACAACACCTCATGAACTTGTGATGTTTTGTGACCACTCGTGTAATAGAACACGCTCTTGTTAAACTCATAGCATAATTAGTTCAGCATAATTAGTTCTTCTCAAAGGAGGAGACTTGGCTAGAAAGAGTCATGTGGCTGCAGCACCTAGCGTGTGTGTCCTGTAGGGTGGGGTGCACCACACGTAGTTCTCGACACTAACAACGGACTGATAGCAAGGCAAGAAATGTCGGCATCATTAAATGCTGCCTCGAGATAACATGAC